>NC_030420.2:10000-45000 GCF_001660625.3 Ictalurus punctatus
CCTTCTATGGGAACGCAGTCAAATACGGTGGCTGCCGAGCCCCACATTATGCACAGGGAGAGGGAATGCTCTCCTATGCGGACATGGTCAAATACGGTGGCCACAGGAGAGTAGCACCGACTCACCACGGTGAATTCCAGCAACGGTCTGGCAGACTGCAATTTTTTGAAACCCGGGCCCTCTCAGGACCCGTAACGTTTAGGTCTCGGCTAAAAGCCTTTACGAAGCAATCACGCCACTGGGAACCGAACGGAGTGCGTATGGCGCACTCGTATTCTAAAGACAAAAACACACGTCCCAAACCTGACACGAAGCCCAAGCACTCGGATGGCCCTGACTTTGTCACCAAGACCCGTCTCCTTTTTAAAATTATTAAATTAATACAAGACAAAAACAACATTAGCCATGAACAGCCTCCATCTATCAGCAAAATTGAAAGACACCTGTCAGAGATCATCAAACCTGCATTGCCAAATGCCACGACACACTCCCTCATTGAGGGCAATGCAAAAAATTGGGCATACACCACAATGCTGATTCTTAAAATCCACTACGAAGATGCATTGGGGGATGAAATGGCCAAGCTGCAGCACCTTTCCTCCAAGGATTGGGAAGAATGCTTCAACACTGCCATCGTGTGGGAAAAATGGGATATTGGCAAAAGACTTAAGGACAAAACTGTGCATGAGGCTCACGGGCTGGTGGGAGAGACATGGCAAACAGTGCTTCCTCCCACCGATCCAGGTCAGAGGGGAGAGGAAACTGAGACCCAGAATCCCTCTCCTACTCCTCCCTAACCACAAAACACACTGGCTAGAGCGGTCACAGTGCAGGCACTGTTACACACAGAGACGGAATTACAATCTCTGCCTGTAAGGTCCACTACGGTGTCCACTATGACTGACCCGCTGCACGATTGGTCCCCCGTTAGAGAGGAGGACCTAGACAGCAATTCAGACACTTCCCTTCATCTCCTGTCCTCCCCAAAAGTACAACGCAGTCCTCGGCGGCGTCCTAACCCCTGTGTCAGACAGGAGGAGGATGACCTCATCTGCTTCGAGGACCCAGGGGAGTGCGAACGAGAGAAGGTCGCCTCACGAGAGGTGACTTCGAGCCCCAACAAAATTACTAGCCTCAAGACAGCCACACAGGCCCTCTTATGCTTACGGCCCGGTGCGTCTCCCAGAGTGCACTGTGACATGCGGGAAGACAGGCCTAACAGACACATAGCGACCAAAAGAAAGTCTCACTGGACACTGACAGCCCGGAGAAAATTCCACATTTTCAGTGACTCCAATTTGTCCAGAATGCCATCTTTCAAGAACCCCGATCTACAGATAGAGAGCTATCCAGGGGCTAAGTTTGCGCATGTGAAACAGATACTCTACAAAAACACAGCCTCTACTGACACAGAACACGTGATCTTGTCGTTGGGCATCAATGGCAGATCAAACAACGTCAGTGAAACTGCCATCAAGGGACTGCAGGGCCTCTTGAGAACGGCCAAAGAAAAATTCCCTCGGGCGGAAATCTGGGTGCCGGTGGTGAATTTTTCTCCTGAGCTCCCACCCAACGAGTGAACACATTTGGATACCCTTAACGCCTACATCACCAAAAACCTTAAACACATTCCAGCCCTACCCAGCTGGGAATTTCAAACCAAAGAGGACCTAATCCATTGGACGGCGGACACAGCCTGTAGCATGCTCCAGCACTGGCTGCGATATTTAAAATAAATCTCCCCACAAGCCTGCATGTACAGGAGGGGAATAGAAATGTCATCGTCCTATCTAAAAATTCCACATCACTCCCCTTCAACTTAGCCTTCTCAATAAAGGTCTAACATTCATTCCATCAGGCACAACAGGTAGGAAGCAACAGGTAATACAAACACGATTCGACCAACAACAATACCACAGGAGACTCAAATTAGCAGCTTATTTCCATAATGACACACAGAAAGAACCCCCTCCGTTCACACCCAAATCGGATTGGACCCCGCCGACGGACAAACTACCTGCAGAACTCCACAAGTTATTCGAGACGGACCTAAAACTTTTTTTAAATCATTTTAGACCACCCCGGGAAGAACCGAACCTCTCTCCAGGGGAGATAGATGCTCTCAAGGAACTGCAGAACAACAAACAGATTATTATAAAACCGGCAGACAAAGGGAGTGCCATAGTGATTATGGACCGGGAGCAATATCTATGGGAGGGGTACAAACAATTAAATGACCCTAAATATTATAGGAAATTGAAAAAACAAATCTACCTAGACACCATACCAATGGTAAAAGAAATAGCCTAAAGTCTTTACACAAAAAAAATACAACAACGCGAAACAAAAATCCTACCTGCTGGGGAATGTAGAACCGAAAAGCAGGAGGTTCTACATGCTCCCAAAAATACATAAGGACCGAGCAAAATGGAGCAGGCCCTATGAAATTCCCCCAGGAAGACCCATAGTATCAGACTGTGGCAGCGAGACCTACTACACGAGCGAATTTTTGGATTATTATCTGAATCCCCTATCTATCGGCCACCCTAGTTACATTAAAGATACGTACGATTTCATACACAAGGTGAAAGGACTAAAAATCCCGCCAGAAGCCATCCTCTTCACCATGAATATAGACAGCTTATACACAAACATTGACATCCGAGAGGGAATACAGGCAATAACTAACGCCTCCAGGCCTGACAACGAACTCATCCGACTTTTGGACATTAATTTAAACAGAAATTACTTTGAGTTCAGGGAATTTTTCCTGCAAGTAAAATTCACGGCGATGGGCAAGAAGTTCGCCCCAGCCTACGCCAACATTTTCATGGCAGAGTGGGAGGCTTCGGCCTTGGGCGGATGCCACAGACGGCCCCTTCACTACTTCAGATATCTGGATGATATCTGGGGAGTGTGGACCCACTCCGAGGAGGAGTTCAGGGAATTCGAGGCCTGGCTAAACAACCACAATCCGTCGATAACACTCAAATCCACCATTAGTCATGAGTCGGTAGACTTCCTGGACACCACCACTTACAAGGGTCCGGCTTTCGGTTCGTCACACAATCAGGACATTAAAGTCTTCTTCAAGGAGACTGACACGCATGCCCTATTACATAAAAGGAGCTTTCACCCCAAGCACACCTATTCCGGCCTAGTCAAGTCGCAACTCCTGAGGTTCAGCCACATATGCACCCAGGAACGGGACTTCAGAGAAGCGACACAAATCCTCTTTAAAGCACTCAAGCCGAGAGAATACAACAGGTCATTTCTTAGAAAAATTTTGAAATCGTACCTGACCAAAGGGACCCAGACGGAGGGCACCGTCATGCCCTTCATCCTGACGTACTCGTCAGCCGCGGTGAAATTGACCAGGGAGGTCAGATCACACTTCCAAAACCTGTTGGGACAGACGCAAATTTTCAAAAACCACAAAGTCATTGCAGTGTTCCAGAAGAACAAAAATCTGCAGGACTATCTAATCAGAGCTAAACTCTGGGCCCTCCACTACGTTAAACCCAAGCATCACGGGCAATATTTTTACCAAAAAGAATACGTCCTAAACAGGACCACAAAGGAAGTCTTCTGCACTCACCGATCGGGCACCGTACATACTAAAAATGCAGTTTACCTCATCACCTGCAAAAAGTGTACAACACAATACGTGGGTGAGACGGGGAACACCATCCTCGTCAGAATGACCCAACACAAACACAACATCCTGAAAGGAAAAGAAAAAAATACCTACCTGGTCCAACACTTTATGGGGCATGGATGGGACTCATTCAGGGTCACGGTCCTGCAGGCCAACCCGCTGTGGTCTGTGCTTCAGAGAAAAAGAGCAGAAAAGATCTGGATTAGTAAATTAGGTACTATACATCCCCAAGGCCTTAATGAGAAGTGAGTCGATTTGAACGAACGACATAGATGGCCTGTGCACACAGGTTAGCGCCCACCCTCCTAAAAACACTAACCCTAACCTTAAACCCCTAACCTTAATAACCCAAACCCCCCCCACCCCCAACCCTAACACAACCACTTTCCACCTCAACCTTAACCCTAACCCTAACATTAACCCTAACCTTAAAAAAATAATCCTAACCCCTTAACCCTAACCATAACTGCTAACCCTTACCGCTAACCCAAACCCTAACCCTAACGCCCTAACCCCTTAACCCTAACCGCTAACCCTAACCACTAATCCTAACCCCCTAACCCAACCCCCCTAACCACTAACCCAAACCCCAACCCCCCTAACCCTAACCTTGGAACCCGATCACTGACCCTAACCCTAACCATAACCTTTGAAACCTATGCCTGACCCCAACCCAAACCCAACCTTTGAACCCTATCGCTGACCATAACCCCAAAGCTAAACTTGAACCCCATGCCTGACCCCAACCCTAACCATCTCCCCATTCTTAAACTTCATTCCTTAGCCTAAGCCTCACACTAAATAGTCCAATTTTTTATTAGAAAAGGATAGACATTTAGTCCAGTAAAAACCAAACAGTCAATTTTTAAACCAGAAAATAATAAATACACAGTCCATTCCTCATACACAAAGACAGAATAAAACCCTGAGAGTATAACAGATGAAAAAAGAGAAGGAAGATTTAGATGTGCCAGTGCACAATTAACCTGAATCAGGGGGCTTTAATTAAGAAACAAGCAATTCAAAAACCTAACACTGACCCTGACCCTAACCCCTGACCCCCTAACCACTAACCCAAACCCCCTAACCCCCTAGCCCTAACTCCTAAACTCTAACCCCCTAACCCCCTAGCCCTACCTCCTAAACCCTAACCCCCTAGCCCTACCTCCTAAACCCTAACCCCCTAGCCCTACCTCCTAAACCCTAACCCCCTAACCCTAACCTAATCCCAAAAAACCAAACCATAACCATTGCCCTAACCATAACCTCAGACCCCTAAACTTAACCTAACCTCAACCTCTAAAAACCTAACCATAACCCATCCCAAACTGTAGCCAGACCCACATAAAATAAAATCAATCAATCAATCAATCATAAAATCAAGGCCAACACCATCATCAAAACCTGAATCAGAAGTAACAGCTTGGGCCCCAACAACTTCTGTACTCAACTACAGATAAAGAAGAAAGCCCAACTTCGGGTAGAATTACAGCCAAATATCATCAGGAAAAGCCTCACTCAGAAGGAATGACTTAGACCTAAATGATTTCTACACTCAACTGTGAATAAAAGAAGAAAACCCAACAACTTCAGGTGGAGTTATGGCCAAATGTCATCAGCGAAACCTCAATCGTGACGAACATCTCAGCCCAGACAACAAAATACCACCTCCAACTGAATACCATCTCCAGAGCCCATGGAGAACTAGCTTGTGACCCACCAAATGAAAAACCCAATCGAGTTAGGCTCAATTGGACTTGTTAAATCAGCAGACGCCAAGCCAGGGTCTGCTGCACAAACAAAAGCTGTGCTTAACAAGTGCCGGCCCGTGCACCTCCTTGGTCCCCTATTGAACCATGCAATGGATTATTGTGATGGGGGGGATCATTGTACCCCTAATCCTAACGCTATCCCCCTTTCCGTAACCCCCCCAACCCCCAACCCTAAGGTTCTGAGGATACCTGCAAAGATTGGGGCTTGGTCATTCACCATGAAATTGTGCCACCATTGGCCTTTGATTTCAGCAGGCATTTCACACAACCAGCATTGAGCTATCTTTACAAAATGTAATACAGTACATATGTTCATTTCTATATAAGTTCAAGTTCTATATAATGTTGGCAAGAACTGGCCACTGGGGGGGTGCTACTTGTGAGAAACACTAACTCTCTTACCTTTTATAACAAAGAGTTATAACACTTAAAATACAGACACAAAAATATTTTAATTTAAATTTTATCACACCTAACTGTATCTTTAAAACTGTCAAATGTTTTAATATAAAGATCAGAAACAATGCCAGAAAACACAGTTCTCCAAACAAGACAAAAAAACAAAATTTTTTGGTGGCATGTATGCACACAGTACCACCTGGTGAAATGTTCTATGCAATAATCTCTTACAGAATTAACGCTGCTTTTACTTTAAAGGAGTTTTTTTTAACCCACTGCCAGTAATTACACATGTAAATCTTATGGGAAGTAATTCCAAAGTTACCAATTCCAAAGTAAAATTTTATTATTATTATTATTATTATTATTATTATTATACTAACCTAGGTAGTAGCATGGTCACATGGTATACATATTGCATGACGTTGCATTGAAGTGGAGCAGCGATGCTGAATGTTAGAATACTTTTTAATACACACTTCTCAGAGCTGCAGCTCCATCTTCTTTCAACCCAGCAGTGACACTGAGGTGTTGCAAACCCCAATGCGCACACATTGATACACATTGAAATACATCACAAAGTTCCAAAATATGGTAAAGTGAAAATAATTGTTATAATAATATAAAAAATAAAGTGTTGTCCATTACAATTCTGATAATAGCAGAACAATCTGATAAACATCCAAGTGATAAAATAAAAAAATAAAATCAGTATTGGTAAAATAAAACACTTTTAATGTTGTGTACTAAAACTGCACGCACAGTGAATACTGTAGCTAATTACACTCTCAGTGCTAATGAATGAAAGACTATTGTGGATGAGTGAGATGGAGGTATCAAAATGGAAGAGTGGAGACAGAAGTATCAGTAGGGATGAGTGGAGAAGGAGGGACCAGAGAAGATGGATGGAGATGGAGGTATCAGTCTGGATGAGTGGTGTTGGAGGGATCAGCAGGGATGAGTAGAGACTGAGGGATCAATAGGGATGAGTGGAAATGGAGGGATCAGTATGGATAAGCAGAAATGGAGATGTAGATGATAAATAAACTTTGGTAAGTGATTTGTCCATGCTGGTTCATCGTGGTTGCTTGGACCTTCAGCTTTACCAGACCGGACTGATTTAAATAGCGAGTGGTGAAGATGATTCCTCTTCCAGCCTCATCTTTAATCCCAAACAGCTGCTCTGTAATCTCTCCATTTTGTTCCAGGATGGTGAATAATGTTCGTTCCTGAAGAACACCAGACTCAGAAAACGCTGATAATCGGATGACATTGTGTTCAGCTGGAATCCCCAAAGGAAGTGTAAGGAGTTTATATTGAAGGAGGTGAGAAGATCCTGCCGCACACCCATGTGAACATGGCTTGTAACACACTCTGTGGATGAGAAGAGGACCATGCTTTTGGACTCATGCCCATGTTTCTGACTTTGATAATAGATTAACATTTAATCTATTTAATAAAATTTTAATGATTATGATTGTAGATGTGTAAGAATAAGTTCTATTAAACCTTGCACTTTGAGTACATTGCTTGTCACTGTTAGCTTACGCATGTTTAAATTTGAGACTAGGTCAGATGAGGTTGATTTGTTGATGTTCTTTGCACATCACACACATTACATCTTAATTTGAACTATTTCAGTAGTTATTAATGGGGCAATTTTTTACCCTGGACTTCCTCCTCTGTGATAGCTGACAGGACATGGAGTGTCCAAACACTGGTAACTCCCCCTTGTGTTAAAGCACATTTGGTTTGGTCCACACTGCACACTATGCTCAATGCATTCATCAATATCTGAAATCGTACAGTGTTGAGTCATGATTAATTCACAGTGCAACATATTTCTGAAGATTATAGATAATAAAAAGATGTTTACAGAAAACTTGACCATGATCATTTCTGCTACAAACATTCAGAGGCAAAACTATGACAGCGCAATTATAATGAACATGCTATGGAGACATGACCTGAGAGTACCTCTGCATGTTTGACCATTGGGCATCAGCTGATATCCTGAAGGGCAAAAACATTGAAAACTTCCTACTGAATTCCGGCAGTCGTGTTGGCATGGCTTCCTGAGCACACACTCATCAACGTCTGAGCAGGAAGAGGAGCAGAATTGCAAACATTCATACACACTTTAAATAAATCATGCAATCAGTCCATGCATAATCTTGTGTAAAACAAAGTTTTATTTATTATTTTCCTTCTATAACTCACCCACACAGCTACTGGCTTTAATTGCATAACCAGGTGGGCAAATGTGCAATTTGTTCCTCGGTGCCCCCAGCTGTGTGTTCTGTAGCAGCGTTAGTGTTTGACCCCTTGTCGACACCAACTGAGGCTGAAGTCCAACTCGAACCCAAGTTCGATTATTGAACACACTTCCTCTCTCAACTCCAGCACATGAGCGGCCGTCCACCAGCAGGACAGTTCCCGGGGGACACAGACACCGGAAACTACCAGGCACATTTCGACACTGATACCCACACGGACTTGGAGACCGTGCACACTCATCAACATCTAACACACCAGAAAGAGTGTATATATTTTAGACATTTTTATATATGTTGCACAATCAGCATGGTGTGGTTTTGTATGGTCGTGTAATGTGTTATGATTTGTGATGTAGTGGTGTGGTGTGGTGTATATTGTGCTGTGGTGTGTGTGTGTGGTGTGTGATGAGGTGGTGTGGTATTGTGTGTGATGTGGTAGTGTGGTGTGGTGTGTAGTGTGGTGGAGTTCTGTGGTGTGGTTTTGTGTGTGATGTGGTGGTGTAGTGTGGTGTGGTGTGGTATTGTGTGTGATGTGGTAGTGTAGTGGGGTGTGGTGTATGATGAGGTGGTGTGGTATTGTGTGTGATGTGGTAGTGCAGTGTGGTGGAGTTCTGTGTTGTGGTATTGTGTGTGATGTGGTAGTGTAGTGTGGTGTGGTTTATAGTGTGGTGGAGTTCTGTGGTGTGGTATTGCGTGTGATGTGGTGGTGTAGTGTGGTGAGGTGTTTTCTTGTCATCGTGATTGTGTCAATGAATCGCACCTACACACGGTTTGCCCACACCGTGAGAGCGGTAGCCTCTTGGACACACACACACATAACCACCGAGTGTGTTTTGGCAGATCTGCGTGTAGCGACACATGTGACTGCTGTCTTTACACTCGTCTACATCTGAAACACATATGTAGTACTGATGTCATTACATCATCCCAAAAACTGAGAACATCTTGCTCATTGATGTGGGGAAATATGATACAGTCACGACTACACAGCTGTTTAACGACTCGTTTATTATCCATAAAAACAATCCACGTGTCATGAAAAAGTATTTGCCTCCTCATGCTTTCAAGTCAAGTGGCCTTATTGTCACTTCAACCATATACAGTTGGTACAGTACACAGTGAAAAGAAACCACGTTCCTCCAGGACCATGGTGCTACAGAAAACATCACACTAACCACGAGACGACAGAGAACTAAATATGACTTGCACATTTCTACATAAATTGCATGTGCAAATGTGTGCAAACAACACAAGACAGTTCAGTAACTTCTATTCTTCTATTAACCTTCAAGTTGTTCTTGGTTAGCAATTGTTTTCATCTTGCAACTCTCCCATGGACATTACTTTTGCCCAGTCTCATTGTAATGGTGGAATCAGGAACACTGACCTTACTTGAGGTGATCAAGGCCTGCAGTTTATTCTATTGTGACTTCCTGGATGTGTTGTTAATGTGCTCTTAGAGAATTTTTTGTCAGCAGGCCACATCTGGGAATCTTCATGACTATTGCAGGTTTTCTCCCATTTGGAGATAATGGTTCTCACTGTGGATTTATAACCCCTTTCCAGACTATATTTCATTAACTTTCTTTCTCAACTCTTATGGAATTTTGATCGTGGCATAGTGTGTTGCTTGTTTCAACTCATTATACCTTTTAGCCTTCTTCGCAAATACTTTTTCAGCACAATGTATACACTTTTTAGTCTATAAACTTTTGCTCACACTTACCCACACACACTCCACTTTCAGCCTGAGTCATTCCTGATGGACAGCTATCAAAACACTGATATCCTCCATCTGTATTCTTGCATTGCTGGTGAGATGGGCATACACTCCTCAAACACTCATTTATATCTACTCACCCACACACACACACACACACACACACACACACACACACACACACAATAATCAAAGATGATTCAAATGTTTCACCAGTGAATAAACAATTCAGAATTTATAGTGCCCCTGAAAAAAAAAGGTGTGGAGTTTTTTGTTCTGTTCCTTAATGCTATTGATAATTAAAATCTGACAGAATATGTAAAAAAAAACAAACAAACAAACAAACACACAACTCTAGTTCATCACTTTTGGGAAAACTGATAATTTTTTTGCTGACTTATCCTGTACTAGTCTTTTGTCCAATTAAATGCTCTCTAGAATGTATATGTCTCACTGACTACATTTACATGGACAGCAATAATCTACTTATTGACCTTATTCTGAATAAGACAATATTCTGATTAAGGTGTTTACATGAGTGACTTTTAGAATACCCCTTTCATGTTCCCATTTTACATGTTATAGAACATTGAGCGATTAATGGCACACGTCCGACGTTCCCTCCAGAATTTCATGTATCAACATACAGTTCGTATTCGTGATTGTGCACACTCATCAACATCTAACACACCAGAAAGAGTGTATATATTTTAGACATTTTTATATATGTTGCACAATCAGCATGGTGTGGTTTTGTATGGTCGTGTAATGTGTTATGATTTGTGATGTAGTGGTGTGGTGTGGTGTATATTGTGCTGTGGTGTGTGTGTGGTGTGTGATGAGGTGGTGTGGTATTGTGTGTGATGTGGTAGTGTGGTGTGGTGTGTAGTGTGGTGGAGTTCTGTGGTGTGGTTTTGTGTGTGATGTGGTGGTGTAGTGTGGTGTGGTGTGGTATTGTGGGTGATGTGGTAGTGTAGTGTGGTGTGGTGTGTGGTGAGGTGGTGTGGCGGTGAAAACTCCCACACGACTTTAATAGTGTAATTAAGGTGTGTATATATCTGTAACACCCATCGATAATGCGACTAAAACAGGAATACTCCACACGTCTTAATTCGATTTGTGTTTACTTCGAGTATGACCTTAGTCGGATTAAGGTCATCAATAATCGCTGTTTACATGCTAGCTTCTTAATCAGAGTATCGTCTTAGCCGGGTTAATATCGGACTCTTGTTGTCCATGTAAACGTACTGATTCTCAGAGTATTGTCTTACAGCTCATTAGGAGGAAATTTGGTTCATTTTGTGCTATTGGCCATTCATCTTCACACACACTATTCCTTTTTACAACCATTACTTGGTAGAGAATAAATGTTTGGAGTTTATTCGTGTAAAAGAGGGTGGCATTTGTATGAGTTGGCAGCTTTGACGTTTCAGATAAGAAGCTGTTTAATGCTGGGATGTTGCTACTAAAGACTGATATTCTTAATTCTTAATTATTTGTTAGTGTTTATACACTATCTCCATCAGTTTAATTTACAACTCAGGACATTTCAGGGGGACTGCAGTAATGTGGACTGTGTTGGTTTAAAGCAATCATACACACGCACACACATACACACACACACACACACACACACACACACACACACACACACACACACACACACACACACACACACACACACACACACACTGACCAAAGCAGCGATGTCCCACCAGCTGGTATCCAGGCAGGCAGCCACAGCGGAATGAGCCGAGTGTGTTAAAGCACTGATGCTGGCAGGGAGACACAGAAGACTCCACACACTCATCCACATCTAATGAACACAACACAACTTCAATTAAAACAATTTAAATTTACACAAATCCACATGCATGCACCCCTCTAATTATCTCAACCCATCTACAATTAACACAATAAACACAACCCAAATAAGCACAATTTTAATGACCACAACTACAATGAACAGGACTCCATATGCCTGTCCATATCTACAATTATCAGTGCACCAAATCATTAACATAAGGTGACCATATTTCGGGCTGCTGTGGCTCAGGTGGTAGAGTGGGTTGTCCACTAATCGTAGGGTTGGTGGTTCAATTCCTGGTCGACATGCCGAAGCATCCTTTGGCAAGACTAGTTGCTCCTGAAGGCAGGCTAGCACCTTGCATGGAAGCTCTGCGGCCATAGGTGTGAGAGTTTGTGTGTGAATGGGTGAATGAGAGACAGTGTAAGGCACTTTGTAGAACCACTAAAATTAATAGGTGCTATATAAGAGCAGACCATTTACCATTTAGGTTTTCAAAAAAGAATACACCATGACAGAAGGGCAGCATGGGACAGGGGCTTCTAGTAGGCCTAAGTTATAGCACCATGGCAATGTGTATGTTTTAGGGTGGGACTGATCGTTGATGAATCAAACAGACATCATTTCTCTCTCTCGCTCTCTCAGTCTGTTGAGCTAAACATCCTACTCCGGAGATACCAGTGATGCTGACCCCTTCTGCTCTCCAGACCTGCCTGGTCCCTCCTGATGCCCTACCTGGTTCTGGTTGGAGTTTTCATCACCTGAAAATCACTCGCTGCTGCTGGGGATGGCCCCACATGAACAGCCTGAAGATCACCATGAGATTACTGTGGATGGTACCACATAGTAACCATAAAGATGGCTGTGGATGTTCTTCCTTTACTTTGATAACTGTAATTACTATGAACAGTTTTGCACTCAAGTCTCCATCACAGAACAGTGAATAACTTCATACAATAGACTTCAAGCTAAAACTATAATAAATTCAGAAATAACTCTGATGATCATATGGATAGAGATGATCGTCTTATAAATGAAAAGTAAAAAAACGAGTTTAACTTTTACCATTTTTAAACATAATTTTTCTTTGAACACTTTCCCATGAGGCATTAAAATATCAGCAAAACATCTTTAAAATTGTATTGTACAGAAGCCCCTTCAGTGATTAATTTCCTTTGTCCAGTGGCTTTATTTCAGTGTGGGTCATTCAATCTCAAGTGGTCCAATATGGGTTACTTGCCCATATTTAATTTTCATAATTTTTTGAGTGATTACCTCTATGTATTGGCATTGCAAAACCAACACATTTAAATAAAAATTTGACTTAGTTTAACTACGATGGCCATCATTATACAGCTGTTTAAATCAACCTCAATATCTCAGCTTAGGATGGTCCTAGCTCCTTGGAACAAAAACTGATCTCTAGAGCACATTACAGGGTACATGGTCATATATAAATATATACATTTAAGTCCAAATGTAATACCCAAGATTGCTCACAGTTCCACTTTTAGGGTCAATTTATAATGGGAAGGGTTCAACTCCCAGCCTTAATTTTTTAGGGGGTACCTGAGTAAGTATAATTTTTTTAATGGGAGTGAGAAAGTGCCATTTAAAAAAAAATTCCCCTCAATTTTGAGTTGAAAATCTCTTTTAGGGGACCAGATACAAACCTGAAATTTTCCCAGAAATAAGTCCTCTATAGAAGCATTCTGCTGTAAAAATAAATAAATGAATACATAAATAAAAAATAAAAATAAAAAAAATAAAAATCAGTTTGAGATTCCACTGGTTACAGAGCTAGAGGTAGCATAAATCTGGAGAAAAGCCTACTTTATGTTTATGATTGACATACAATACCTTATGATTGTTAATGAGGTCTAAAATGGTACTACATTTGATATTGGCAACAGAAAAGCATCATCTATCACAGGGTTCTTCAAATCTACAGAGTTTACCTCCAAACTGTAATTTTCTAGTAATTCTGAAGATCTTGGTTAGCCTGTTCAGGTGTTTGATTAGGGTTGGAGCTAAATTCTGCAGGACAGTGGACCCTGAGGGCCAGGGTTGAAGAACCCTATCATGCTGGTACAGGTGTACAGTTGCTATGCGAGAAGAGATTTTATCCAAATATGGAAATATAGTGATCAGCTGTAGTGTTGTTCCTCCTGTGATAAAAACAGTAAGTTACTTCTGAGCTGTAGTCACTTACTGCTTTTATCACAGGAGAAATCAAAATTAGAAAAATTAAAAACAGGAAGGCAACCAACTTTACAATTATTGGACCACTTGAGATGGACTGACCCCGGTACATTTCCATTGAGTTCAAGAATAACAGAAAATTTGTGCAATCTTCAGCAATTCTGAAATAAAACTCAATGCTTTTGAACCTTTCAGAAAATTGGTCCATGTACTAACCAAAACAGAAACACAGGAATTTTTTTCTGTAATTCATCTGTGTATTTACATTTGGATTTTTTTGTGTTTAACCACCATGTGCTACTCTTCTCAAGCAATCACCTGTCTCTGATTGTTGCAGTGGTGCACACTACACACTAGGGATGAAACGGTTCCAGTTTCACGATAAACCACGATAAAATTCCCCCGATGGTTAGTATTACCATGTCATATTTAATTGTCATTAAAACCATGTGCCATTATCCTGATTTATAAAGCTCACAGTAAATACTGTCCACACACATCTAGCATGAGTCTGATGCAAATCCGAAGTGTGGTCATATTTTGGATTTTATAAAAATGCTGAGGGAAACTTAATAGAAGATGGGAACCCTGTCTGCAGAGCTTGCCAGAAGAAAGTTGCTGCAAAAAGGGGCGCTTTGTTGGTGCTTTTTCCTCTTTTCCCCCTCGCTTTTAAATCGCTTATGAATGCTGTGCGCATTTCACGTTCCCTTTTGAATTAGCGCCAATTCGGAGGTGGCAATTGCTTGTATGGTGAGTTCATTAATGGGACGTGCAGAAGGGTGGTTCTGGGGGTTCGAACCCCTGACCTTTTTCTAAATTATTTAAAAGTGACCATCTCAACCTTAAATAATAAACAATTATATTATGTAAAAAGCATATGAATTCAAATTAACATGAGAGCATTCACAAAACTGTTAATCACAAGAAAGTCAGAGAATTTTCCTATTTATTTGTACTGTGCTTAACTGACCACTTGTGAGAAGGTGGAAGCTCAAGAGGTTTTTTTTTTTTAAACAATTAAAATACCTACACATAATGTTTGGTGAATGAAGAAGCAAATGTTGACATAAAAGCAAAGGAAAATCCTGGACATTTTACCTAATTTAGAGTTACTGGACAGATGCATTTTTTAGATCCCAAAAAGAGGACATGTCTGGGAAAAAAAGGATACATTATCACCCAGATTAACACATAGTGTCCAACAGGAACAGGAAGTGATTTCATTTTAAAATTCTACAGTACCTTCACAGCCTTCGGTTCTGGTTTTGTTCTCGGTACCAGCAGTTCTGTGCCTGAATCCTGGCCCACACTTCACCTCACACCGGTATTTTCCAACTGTGTTCAAACACAACTGGTCGTAGAGGCACATGTGAGATCCGTCCACACACTCATCTATATCTGTAGGACAGAAAACACCCACAACACACATACATAGACAGACACATACACACAGACACACACACGGACACACACAGACAGACAGACACAGACAGTCACAGACACACAGACAGACAGACACAGACACACAGACACACACACGGACACACACAGACACAGACAGACAGACAGACACAGACAGTCACAGACACACAGACAGACAGACACAGACACACAGACACACACACTGACACACACAGACACACACATACACAGACACACAGACTCAGACACACAGACAATTATTAGGTTTGTGAATGGGACTGAACACAATAATGTACAGGGTTTGTGCAAGGTTTGTGATATAAATATATGTTTTAATATTTGTTTAAAAAGATTCATGATAAAAGTTTATTATTGTTAATTATTGTTTAGTCACTTAGACACTGTGTGTGTGTGTGTGTGTGTGTGTGTGTGTGTGTGTGTGTGTGTGTGTGTGAGAGAGCGAGACCTTGACAGCTGTTGCTCTCGGTGTTGATGGTGAATCCTGATGGACAGCTGCAGCTGAAGCCCCCCATGATGTTAATGCAGGAGTGAGAACATGGAGAATCTGACACACACTCATCCTTGTCTGAAAAACAACAACATATAAAAACACATCAACACACAAACTAACATCCTAATTATACTCGATTTTAACTACATAGGCTTTTGCCAGATATCTGCTGTGCGTATCCTGCAGTTGTTTTAAGAGTCGTATCTGCACGTAGCTTGGAAATTATTGAGACGCCCCTGCATGGTGCAGTACCAACGTATAAGGGAATGACTGTTTATAGCTGCTATAACGTGAGTGAGTACAGGAACTAACTTCTTTCACTGCTGTTCCACATGTAACTATAAACAAAGAGGATCTGCAAATCCTAGGCAATTATCATACCCTATTTACCTAATCCCAATCCTAAACCTTAATCATACACCCTGAACATTAATCCCAATTATAAACTCTAATCCCAATCCTAAACCTTAATATTAATCCAAATTATAAATGCTAATCCCAATCCTGAACCTTAATCACATTCCTAAACACTAAACTGTAATCCCAATCCTAAACCCTAACTCTTCTACGCTACAATATGAGCTACTTTAGTTGTAGTTTAAAATACAGACATGACAATGGAATTTAATTTATTTTATGAGAAATCATTAAAAAGTATTTACCAGAACAGTAAAATGCTTCATCCAGCAAGAATCCTTCTGGGCATTTCTCTCCATCACCATCTACATAAAATAAAACACACATGCGCTGATCTATTTTATAATTATGTGGCAAAACTGAAGCTTTTTTACATAGTTATCTTTGACTTTTCCTGACGTTCCAGACATGGTGTATGTTGTTCCTCCTGCTCAGCCCTGCCAGTGTTAACATGACCATGATGAAATTGGTGGACTTTGGTGAGTATAGTTAGTATTGTTGTATGGTTGTGATGTTCTGACCTGGCAGTGATAATGTGGCTGTGATGTGAAAGTCCAGCCTGAAGTTGAGCATGTTGTAGGAGCTGCTGATGTCTGACAGACGGATTTGCTGCAGTAGTGGAGCGAAACGTTTCAGTGATCCATCAAACACCAGCGAGTGATTACAGCGCAGAGTCAGCACCGAGCCGATACCCTGCTGCAAAGAATTCTGGGTAGACCAGGAGTAAATCTGACCAGAGCCAACTTGCACGTACGTCTCATCAAAGTCCTAGAGACAAGGATTTTTACCCAAGAAGATATTTATTCACACATCTGATTAATGTTATTAATGCATCGATGATTAGTGTAAAGTTCTAATTAAGCATAAGTTCAGACCTGCTGATGGAGCACTGGGGATAAAAACACTGCAGGAATAACTCCATTAATGACCACATCGACTAGCAAAACTCCTTCTGCGTCCACACCTCTTGCCACATGGGTTATTCTTAAGATCTCTCCTACACACACACACACAAACACACAGCTTTAGTCCTATTACAGTTTATTTATATTTAGATCTCTGGTGTTTGTAAATATATTTCGGTCCTGTCTGGAAAAGTTACCCGTATGAAACTCCAGTTGGGATTCTTGTCTGAAATTCCCGCGGCTGACGGTGAAGCCATTCTTCGTTCCTGCTGATTCATGAACAGCCGTCCAGTACATTGGTGTCAAAGTAGATACAAGAACTTTCAGCAAAGGACCTGCATGCACACACACACACACACACGCACACAGGAACTCTTTTACCCTTACTTGTTAATTCTCCTTTGTCCTCCTGAGCTCTTCTCCTCTCTTTGTATTATCTTCCATAGCATCGTTTTCTCAGATTCACAGATCAGTGGCTCAGGTACCAGCTTCCTGAGGCTGTGTGAGTATGACTCAACCTCAGTAGAGGATTAGACTTCACTGATCTGATCTCAACAAGTCTCGCCACTTTTACCTGCCAATTGTCCCTAATCTTTATAGTATACATTTACACCACTGTGTGTGTGTGTGTGTGTGTGTGTGTGTGTGTGTGTGTGTGTTAAACCACATGGTGTCAGAGAGGCAGGCAGACCTTGAATGAATTTGTTTCTCTATACCATCTCTCAAACACACACACACACACACCTGTTATAACTGCCAGTCTCTAACGCATCTATAACGTGTCTCTAACGCATCTATAACGTGTCTCTAACACATCTATAACGTGTCTCTAACGCATCTATAACGTGTCTCTAACGCATCTATAATGTGTCTCTAACGCGTCTAATAACACGTCTAATAACACATCTAATAACGCGTCTAATAACACGTCTAATAACACATCTCTCACACGTCTGCTATCAGCTGATAAAACAGTGTATAAACAAAGCATTATCTTGCAGACAAATTTACAAACAGCTGTGGTAGGTCCCAAGTAGTGTAAGAGAGTGTTTATGCTGGAGGTTTGTTATTTTTACCTGACTAAACTGATTGCAGTCATTAGTTCAGGTAATCACCAGCCTGGGGTTCACCTGTCAACGGTTAGTGTTCATATTTGGAAGCCTGCACTGTGAAAAACTGCTGTAAATGTATATTAATCTAAATGTACTATGAAAATAACAGGAATTTTCTGTAAAGATATTACAATACTTCAGTGTGAATATGTTGTACACTTATTTACCATAAATATAAAGTACTTTATTGTCAACTCTGCTGCCAGTAAATTACTGTAAATTTTACAGTAATTGTTTTACAGTGAGGAACTCATCACTAACAGCCCCTGACTACATGGTTTCTCCAAAAGTAAAGCATCTAACTACTGTTCAAGATCATCAGTGACTGGAAGTCTTTACATTTGGAGAAAAAGATGTTTTGTTTATCCATAAGCTGCTGATTAACAATGCTGACGTGGACATTTATTTGTACATGACAAATGTAGGCCATTTTCTTTTGTATATTTTAGATGAATTTAAGGTGTGTGTGTGTGTGTGTGTGTGTGTGTGTGTGTGTGTGTGTGTGAGTGAGACTCACCCACACTGGGAGGAACGTTCTCTATGTGAGCCTCCAGTGTGCTGCTTCTGCTCTCTGAGTTCTCACTGATGTTCACCTCAAGGAAAGACACACCAAACTCACGATCATTCACCATCCCGATCACACTGGCACGAGCCCTGCGAAGAGAGTCTCCTACAGACAGACAGACAGACAGACAGACACCAAGGACAGACAAAGAGCAAGATACAGAGAGAATGAGTATGTATGAACATGACTCTAATTTTTTCTATTTGTTTAATTTATTAAGTTTGTTTTTTTAAAACAAACAAATAAATGACCTGAACATAAGGATGTCTGGCACTGCCTGGACTCAACATCTGAACCCTCACATGCTGCTCCCCCATTGGTTGGTTTTGGGTTGTTGCAAAATCTGGTTCGCTGTTGGAGGCCACACCCACATGTGACACTGCACGGCCCCCACTGCTCCCAGTGAGAGTAACCGCCTGCAACTGCAACACAAATATTAACAGTGGTGGATTAAAGTGATTACTGATTAACCTGCTTATTGATTAAATTTATTATCAAACTGATTACGAATGTAATAGTTGTAACACAAATATCAAAAAGCAGTGATAACGATAAACATCTCACCCTGTACTTTCAGAGATATCGTCCTCTCTATAACTCCCACCTCATTTTCAGCAACACACAGATACTCTCCTGAATCCCTGCTCTGACACACACACACACACACACACACACACACACACACACACACACACACACACACACACTCTACATATCATTCCACAGTCCAGTGCAGCTGTACTCAGACATGAGAGTTTTGTGTATGTGTAGTAACAGATACATGGAAATATGGGATGGTTACCATGGCGCTGTACAGAATGAGAGAGCTGTTAGGGAGACGATGAAGACGCTCAGTGACCTGCAGCAGGTGGCCATCTTTAAACCAGTGCAACACCGGGGCTGGAGTTCCTCTAACAGGACAATCCAACACAACTACAGCACCACGAGAGACAAACTGAGATACATGGCCATCTCCTTTCAGAACTGGAGGCTCTACATTGAGAGAGAGAGAGGCAGAGGCAGAGACAGAGAGTGATGCAATGAAACAGAGAGAGAGAGAGAGAGAGAGAGAGAGAGTGGAGAGAGAGAGAGACATAGACAGACAGAGCGAAAGAGAGAATGCAAAACAGACCTGTATGTAAAACTCACCTGTGATACGGATGAATGCTAACGCTCGAACAGAGCCGATGCTGTTCTCCGCTGTACACATGTACAATCCCGAATCCCTCACTGTTACATTCCCAATCATCAGCAAACTCCGACCCGCTTCATCCACACTGAAGCCTGACCAAGAGAGGCAGGGAATATCACACACATCAATGCTGGAGTGTGTGTCTGCTGACAGTTGTATGTGTGTGTGTGTGTGTGTGTGTGTGTGTGTGTGTGTGTGTGCACTTAGAGATGTGTAAGTACACCCTGTAAACCCTGAGGCCTACCCTTATAGGGACGATTATTAACATTCCAGGTGATGACAGGGGGAGGGGTAGAGTGGGCGTGGCAGGTCAGGGTGAGGGTTTGCCCCACCCTCAGTGTCATGTCGCTCGGTGACTCCTTAAACTCCGGCCTCATGTTAACAGACAGATGGACTTTGTGATGTGCAGAACCTGCTGCATTCATGGCCACACAGGTGTACACACCTGCATCAGAGGGCTGATAAAGGGGAGGAGCCTGAAGAGTTACATCTTAGTAGCACAAATTCACTCAAGAGTTAAACATTGTGTGTGTGTGGGTGTGTGCTGACCTGGGTTCTCTCAATGATTAGCTCTCCTGTTCTCAGGACAGTAAATTTTCCCCGCAGGTTCTGGATAACGTCTCTGTTTTTCTCCCAGTGAATCTTGGGTTCTGGAACTCCTTGAGCTAAACAAGGCAGCAGACTCTGGAAGCCCTGGATGACGGACACTTCAGATTGACCAACAGGAATCGTGGGGGGGACTTAAAAATCCAAAACATAGCAACATTTACCACCAAAATATCTCAGCAGTTTTACAGTGAAACAAAATGTGTGTGTGTGTTCTGACCATGCAGAATCAGTGTGATGTCACGGCTCGCTCTGCCTGCGCTGTTCAGGGCTGTGCACGTGTAAACCCCGGCATGTTCAAATTGTGCGTTTTTAATGTGCAGTGTTCCATTTGTGAAGGTCAGCAGGTTGGCTCCTCCCCTCACAGAGCCACCCAATTTGTGCCATTGCAGCTCGGGCTCCGGCAATCCAATCGCTGAACATGGCACACTGACAGACTCACCAACACTGAGAGTGTATTCATCACGAGGTACAGAAATGACAGGAGGAACTGCAGAGAAACACAAATACACAAACAGACACACTTTAGTGCACTGTGAGACCTGCGAGATGGGGAGGAGGTATTTGTAAATGAGGTATTCGCAGTAAATGAGGCATTCGCAGTAAATGAGATATGTGCAGTAGAAAAGAATGTGCAGTTAACGAGGAAACTGCAGTAAATGAGGTATGTGCAGTAAATGAGGTATGTGCAGTAAATGAGAATGTGCAGTAGAAGAGAATGTGCAGTAGAAGAGAATGTGCAGTAAATGAGGTATGTGCAGTAAATGCGGTATGTGCAGTAAATGCGGTATGTGCAGTAGAAGAGAATGTGCAGTTACTGAGGTATGTGCAGTAAATGAGGTAACCGCAGTAAATGAGGTATGTGCAGTAAATGAGGTATGTGTAGTAGAAGAGAATGTGCAGTTACTGAGGTATGTGCAGTAAATGAGGTATGTGTAGTAGAAGAGAATGTGCAGTTACTGAGGTATGTGCAGTAAATGAGGTATGTGCAGTAAATGAGGTATGTGCAGTAAATGAGGTATGTGCAGTAAATGAGAATGTGCAGTAGAAGAGAATGTGCAGTAAATGAGGTATGTGCAGTAAATGCGGTATGTGCAGTAAATGCGGTATGTGCAGTAGAAGAGAATGTGCAGTTACTGAGGTATGTGCAGTAAATGAGGTAACCGCAGTAAATGAGGTATGTGCAGTAAATGAGGTACCGTGCAGGATGAGTTGAGTTTTGCCCTCTGTGGTACCAGCTGCATTTTGTGCCAGACAGGAATATGTTCCTGCATCGCTCAGCAGAACCTGAGAAATTCTCAGCGTTCCATCAGACAGAACCACCAGGCGCTGACCTGTGAGAAACAAAGCCTTTACATCGTCAGCTAACCGTCTATCAATCTTTCTGTGTCAGCTCAAAATTATTTTAGCATTTGATTATAGTGAGAGTCTGCAGACCTGTTGCTATGGGAACAGTCTCTTTAAGCCAGGTCACTGAAGGTTTGGGGAATCCGTGAACGTCACAGTTCAGAATAACTTCCTGATTCAGTAGCACATTCACTTCTTTAACCATGTTCCATATCTCAGGAGCCTCTGATGAACCAAAATACACACACAGACACACATGCAACATCAGCAACATCAAATGGTATCAATGATAACCTTATAATATAGAGTATATAATACTATCCATACATTTAAAATGCAAATACAGTGCGACTCTTGTATTGTGAGCTAGGGTCTGATTAATGCAGTCGGATGTAGGGTCTGATTAGTGCAGTGTGAGGTGGAGTCTGATTAGTGCAGTGTGAGGTGGAATCTGATCAGTGAAGTGTGAGGTGGAATCTGATCAGTGAAGTGTGAGGTGGAATCTGAGTAGTGCAGCATGACGTGGAGTCTGTTCAGTGCATTGTGGTGGAGTCTGATCAGTACAGTGTGTGGTGGAGTCTGATCAGTACAGTGTGTGGTGGAGTCTGATCAGTACAGTGTGAGGTGGAATCTGATCAGTGCAGTGTGAGGTGGAGCCTGATCAGTGCAGCGTGAGCTGGAGTCTGATCAGTACAGCGTGAGGTGGAGTCTGATCAGTGCAGTGTGAGGTGAAGTCTGATCAGTGCAGTGTGAGGTGGAGTCTGATCTGTGAGGTGGAGTCTGATCAGTGCAGTGAGGTGGAGTCTGATCTGTGAAGTGGAGTCTGATCAGTGCAGTGAGGTGGAGTGTGATTAGTGCAGTAAATGTAGCCTCCTACTGTATTACCGTGTACAGACAGAATGATGTGTTTCCATGCGACTCCAGCTGTGTTTCGTGCGCTGCAGGTGTATCTGCCAGCGTGAGTCAGATTCACATCCAGAATCTCTAACATGCCTACATTCAATACACACATACACACACACACACACACACACACACACACACACACATACTTTAACTTTTGGCCCTTCTGTTTTCCTTACTGTTATTGTTGTTGACCACGCCCCAAGGCCACACCCCTCACCATACTGAGCTTTCTTTGTTTTCATAATTGAAACTTCATAAAGCCCAAAACAGACACACGTGTTCAGTGTGTATTTAAGATTTGATTGAAAGTGTATGCGTGTTGTGTACATGTGTGTGTGTTTGTGTGCACTGTGCACCTGTGGGTAGGGTCCTGTAACTGCCCCCCCTCATGCCCAGTGCTGTCCCTCCCCTGCTCCAGCTGATGGATGGTGTTGGACGTCCTGTGGAGTGACACGGTAATACCACTGTCTGCATCTTAATGGCCGTAACACTGACGACATCATCTTCAATGGATGGAGGAACTACGAAAGTAAGCAATCTGTTACATGCTGAAAGTGGAACTCAGTAAGCACATCACTAAATGTTGATCATTTTGACCAGTGTGTTGTGTTACTGACTGCAGTGCATTGTTTACAGACAGCTTTGTTTTTCTCCAGAGAAATAATTAGTTTGTAGTTCATTTGGCTCCTACCTTGAAGCATGACCTCTATGACCCTTCGTTCCTCTCCAACCTCGTTGGTCACTGTGCACTCAAAATATCCTTCATCCTCAAGAGACGGAGAAATGATGAGCAGAGACCCTGAAGGCATCAACCTGAAAGACATCACACATGCTGAAATCAGCTTTCTGCAGATAAATTACTTTATTACATCATTCTAATTCTCCATAATGCAGTGTGTGAGTGTGTAGTGTGTTTTACCTGTAAGCTCCAGAGTCTGTGTCCAGTGTTTGTCCATTCCTCTTCCAGCTCACTTGAGGAACAGGTACACCTAAACTCTCACAGCCTAAAACAGCCCTTTGGCCCATCGTCATGGTTACATTAAAAAGACCGGAGCTAATGGAGGGACTGACTGTGTGTGGAAAATACAGCAGTTATTATAGCATCTTATATACAGCATGAAGAAACATACACCCTCTCTGTGTGTGTGTGTGTGTGTGTGTGTGTGTGTGTGTGTGTACCATAGACTCGGAGCTCCATGCTGCGCTGGTCTGATCCTGCCTGGTTAGACACACTGCAGTAATAACGGCCTGCGTCTGTGAGTTGCACTGATTCGATTCGCATTGATCCGTCCGGCAGCAAAACAAACCTGAAATCAGTTTTAAACACAATTTACATTAAACTCGTAACATTTTCCTCATTTCTGAAGAATTGTGGTGAAAAAAAGACATTATAAATTTGTCTAACCCTAACCCTCTTGTCAATTAAATATATTTACCTGTTGTCAAACAGAACAGGTATATCATCCTTCCTCCACAACACTGAGGGGGCAGAGTCTCCCTCCACCTCACAAGGTAGCACCACCTTCTGATTGATATGTGCAGTGACCAATGAGCTGCCTTCTCTAATGACAGGGGGCACTGTGGGAGGATCCATAGTTTAAAATTACAGTCAACATCATGTAACAGGAGTGTTATCACATCATCGAATATAAGAGCTGATCATATTCAATAATGCAATATATTCTGTTCGCAGGGTCGGGAGGGTTACTGGGAAAATTTATTTCTTTACAGTTACAAATGACTTCATAAAATATGTCATCAGTAACGTAATCCATGTCTCACCATATGAAAGTAATGTAATCTGATTATTGGACTTCAAGGTCACATATGGAAATAAAGTCAAGAGAAAAGCAATATGATAAAAAAAAAAAAAAAAAAAAAAAAAAAAAAAAAGGACACCTTTCTCATGTCTGAATAGCGTTCAAAACAGTCTTACTATGAATGCAGACTTTAACACACTGAAAAAGCCACACTATTAGCATCACATAGATATATATACATATATAAATTCCTTCATTCTTTTGAATGTCCATGGAATAAAATAAAATATTAGATGCCACGAGTGAACCTTCTGCATCATTTACACATTTGAATGGCCGTGTAATACAAAGCAGTGTGATAACATAAACATTTTAAATGACCTTATATGGTCATAGGCGTTGTTTCGACTCAGGACAGCTGTCATTCGCTGCTATTGTTGAGTAACTGTTTAACACCGAACACAACATCGCTTCACCTTCATGCGTTCACTGAGAGGAGGATAATGGTTGAGAGTGATTAATTAAATTAGTTTTTGATCCTGATAGTATTCCCATTTGTTACAAAATGTAGCTGTAATCTGATTGTGTTTTGATGTAACTGTAAAGGATTAGTCACCAGTGTTTTGTGTCCGGATTATGTAACACCGTTACATGTACTCTGTTTCTCCCGTAGCCCGTCAGTTAGTGATAGTAAACTGGTTCATGGTGAAATTTATAGAATCTGGATTCGGTGATGAGAGGAAAGGTTTTGGAACCCGTCCCTGAATTATGCCTTTTTCTATCATTTTGTTATAACTGTACATGCATTCAGGGATAAAATAAATAAATGTTTATGATTATATTTCAGAGATTGAATAATTCATTAAATAAATGAAACAGTGAGTGTCTTTTTAAGAGTTTTTATGAACTCACAGAGGATCTGTACATTAAAGTGCAGACTCGAGCTGCCAGCCATGTTGGACATGAAACAGCTGTAAAGTCCACCGTCCTCCGTCCTCACATCTCCAATCTCTAAATACTGACCACCGGCAATGCTCTGGATCCGACCTCCCAACTGAACAGAGCGCAAGAGAGGGACAAAGACAGACCGAGATAAATTTTGAGTAAAGCATGAAGTTCCATGTGATTCTCTGCATGTATTTATGATCCATTTGTACCTGCAGTTTAATGTTGTTTCTGTACCACTGAATCTCTGGTGGAGGCTCGCCGTCTGTCCGACACTCCAACGTCATATGACCCTTAAAGGGCACAGACACGGTTCTGATATCACTAGAACCCAGCAGTGTGGGAGGAACTGCAAAAGGAGAAATACAGAAAATAAAATAAACAGAAAGAGAAGACAGGAAAGATGAATGCAGCAGTTACACTCACACTGAACGCGCACCCAGAGACTCCGCCCATCTTCTCCTGCCAGGTTACTGACAAGACACGTGTACACACCTGTATCCTCGACCTGTCCCACACACACACACACACACACACACACACACACACACACAGATATACACATGTACATACACACACACAGTACTGAGGCATATGTAAAGAAATTATGTTAAGCAAAGATACCAAAAATAATAAGATTATTTATTATTATTAATAATAATACACATTTTCTACATAAAAAAATATCTATAAAGAGCAGTAAACAGTTTTAAACTCAAATTTAGTATTGGGTTTGATGACTCTTTGCTTTTTAAAAATATCAGTAGTTTCAATTACACTTTTTGCAGTTGTATAATATTTTACATCCTTTAATGACATACAAACATTTTTTGGTAACATTTAAGTTTTTGTTTGAAACGTTTGGAAATCTAAAATGCCTTTTTTTTTTTTTACTGACTCAATAATACATCCATCCATCCATCCATCCATCCATCCATCTTCAACCGCTTACTCCTTTTCAGGGTCGCGGGGGAACCTGGAGCCTATCCCAGGAAGCATCGGGCACAAGGCGGGGTACACCCTGGACAGGGTGCCAGTCCATCACAGGGCACAATCACATACACACTCACACACCCATTCATACACTACGGACACTTTAGACACGCCAATCAGCCTACCATGCATGTCTTTGGACTGGGGGAGGAAACCAGAGTACCCAGAGGAAACCCCCGCAGCACGGGGAGAACATGCAAACTCCACACACACAGGGCCCCGGAGGGAATCAAACCCCGGACCCTGGAGGTGTGAGGGGAACGTGCTAACCACTAATAAAAGTACTGTATATTCACATAGCTACAGTTCAGAACATCTAACATGCTGAATTTGTGAGGACCTTCATGTTTCTGATGGTGAGAATCTGTCCTTCTCTGTGTAGTACAGCTCTGCTGTCCTCTAGGGGATGTCCATCCTTCATCCAGCTTACAGTGGGTGGAGGAACTCCATCAGCAATACACTCCAACTCCAAAACTCCATTCACCACCACCATCAGCTCCTCTCTTCTCAGAGAGCTGGATATCTTAGGAGGCTCTGAGAGAAACACAGACACATACAGATGTTTACACATTTCTTTACCACCTTTTCTGCAGATCCCAAATGGAATGTCTGGAACGGTAGACCAGAAGGTTCTGAGATGCTGTGAGGTGGAGAACACCACTTTGGAGCACCAGTGGGCCACAAATGTAATAATGTTAATAATATCTACAGGATGCTGATGGTCCAGTGCAGTCCTCATAGTCTCATAGTCTCACAGCAACTTGAGCGGTTGAGGAAAGCTGATTTATAGTGATGGAATGAAGATCCTCTGACCCAAATGAACTGCAGAAACTTAACTAAAGGTAGGACTGGGCATGTGAAGGAGTAATACACAACACTCCTGCTTCTTCAAATGATTGTGATACATCGTATAATCAATCATCAGGATATCTTCTTGACGTTGTCACTCCTACCCAACACGGTGAGGTTGAAGGTCTTGGTGCTGGTTCCAGCCTCATTCTTTGCAGTGCAACTGTAAAGTCCAGCATCCTCGAGTTGAACGTCCAGCAGCTGGAAGCGAGTTTCTCCTCCATCATGTAGCAGCATGTTCTGGTGGAGTGAGAGCGGCTCACTGTCCTTCATCCAGGTGAGGGTTGGAGGGGGAACACCATGAGCCTCACACACCAGATTCACCACGGAGCCTCGAACTATCACAATGTTCTCCACTGGCTCAGTGTGCTCCACCACGACAGGGGCTAAGGAACAGCGGAACACAGAAATGCAGATGAGTAAAGGGTTAATGACTCTCCAGCTAAAAGAAGAGAACCTTAGAACAGAAGAATTACACACATTCAGTAACTGTTATTAACAATGGTTACTGTTATGTAAAGTTATTGCTATGAAGTGAAATAGGTAACAAATAGAGATAACAAGATCCATGTCGTTTTATTACCTTCAACCTGCAGGTGGAATTTCTGTTCTGCAAATCCTGCTGTACTGCGAGCGACACAGGTGTAAAGTCCAGAATCAGAGAGCTGCACTGGAGAGATCCTGCATACACACACACACACACACACACACACGGATCGGATTGACATCTGGGGAATTTAGCAGCCGAGTCAACACCTTGAACTCTTTGTTCCTCAAACCGTTCTTGAACAATTTCTGCAGTGTGGCAGGGAGCATTATCCTGCTGAAAGAGGCCACTGACATCAGGGAATACTTGGTGTACTCGGTCTGCAACAATGTTTAGATAGGTGGTACGTGTCCAAGTAACATCCAAATGAATGCCAGGACCCAAGATTTCCCAGCAGAACATTGTCCAAAGTGACACACGCAGGTAGGTACTAACCACTACACACCGGGAACACCCCACAACACCTGCTGTTTTGGAGATGCTCTGCCCCCCAACCCCCCCCCCCCCCCCCCCCCCCCCCCCGAACCGGTGCCTCTGTAATGAAATAATCAACATTATTCACTTCACCTGTCAGTGGTTTTAATGTTATGGCTATGGTTTATACATATATATTTACAGACTGAATTCTATTTTATGTGTATAGCGCTTTGAATAGTGGACACTGTCACAAAGCAGCTTTACAGAAATATATAAATACAGGATATAGACTCTAAATTTCTAAACTAATAAACTTGCCAGAGGAAAAACTCCCTGAGACGATATGAGGAGAAACCTTGAGGGGAACCGGACTCAAATGGGAACCCGTCCTCATCTGGGTGACACCGGAGAGTGTGATTATAAATAAATACACCACTTCTGTAAATGTGTACTACATGGACAAATAGTGCAGTTGTCAAACCAGGAAACCAGGAGGCTGTACCTGAGGAGTGTGTGCGTGGAGTGCAGGTGTGCTCGGGGTGTGAGCTGCAGAGGATTTCCGTCTTTCAGCCAGGTGATCTGAGGAGGAGGAACACCGATTGCACGACACTCTAGAGACACAACACCGTCATGGACAGCATGAACATCCAGCGGGACATCAGAGTGTTTCAGTATGGAGGGAGGGACTAAAGGCATACAGACACCAGCATTACTAGTTATTAATAATAACGAACAATTACTATTAATTAATAACAATAATTTATACTTAATTGTTGATTATAAATAATAAGTAGTAATCAATATAAACACAAACACTCAATGATAAATAAACACTGTGTTCTAATGTTTTATTATTCACTCAACTACAAATCTATTGAACTGTGTTGAATGTGGTGTTGGTGATGATGGTGGTGTTGGTGGTGATGTTGGTCATGTTTGTGATGGTGGTGGTGTTGGTGGTGGTGGTGTTTGTGATGTTGGTCATGTTTGTGATGGTGGTGGTATTTGCGATGGTGTTGGTGGTGTTGGTGGTATTTATGATGGTGTTTGTGATGGTGGTGGTGTTTGTGATGGTGGTGTTTTTGATGGTGGTGGTGGTGGTGTTGGTGGTATTTGTGATGGTGGTGTTGGTGTTTGTGATGGTGGTGGTGGTGATGTCTGTGATGGTGGTGGTGGTGGAAATGATGTGAAACAGAAACTGACCCAGCACAAACAGTGTGTACATTTTGCTTTCCTGCCCAGCAGGACTGATGGCTAAACACGTGTATGTTCCAGAATCTTCCTCTGTGACACTCAGGAGTGTTAATGTGCTCCCATGTGCAGAGATGCTGTAACACACACTCACATTGCTTAACACATCACACCTGAGAGACTGACACGCTAATAAAAACCACTCCAAACACTCAGACAGAAGAACTTTCACACTCACTGCACATGTTCTGAGGTGTCGAGTTTCACTCCATTTCTCAGCCAGGTGAGCTGTGGAGTGGGCGTGCCTTCTGTATGACACTTTAATGTCAGCTCCGCCCCCACCAGGGCACTGACATTAGATGGACCTGAATTCAAGATGGTGGGAGGCACTGGCACAAAAAGAGAGAGAGAGACAAGTGAGTACAAGCCAGAAGAGGAGGAGAGAGATGTAGAGAGGAGAGAGAGATAGGTGGAAGTGTCATGGTGTAGTTGTGTAGTTACCCCGGATGGTGAGTGTGTAGTTTTTGTGTGTTTCTCCTTCACTGTTGTGAGCAATGCAGGTGTAAACACCGCTGTGTGAAAGTTCCAGTGGACCTAGAGACAAGAGGCTACCACTACCGCTACCTACACACACACACACACACACACACACACACACACACACACACACACACACACACACACAGGTAAAACACATAGTGGCACACGCACACACACACACACACACACACACACACACAGGTAAAACACACAGTGGCACACACACACACACACACACACACACACACACAGGTAAAACACAGTGGCACACACACACACAGACAGAGAGTGATGAAGTCGTTTACTGACCAAAAGCCGAGCCGTCTTTTAGCCAGCGCACGTTTGGAGCAGGAACTCCGCTTGCGTCACACACCAGAGTGATGTGAGAACCCAAAGTGTGTGTGATGCTCTCATGAACTGGTCCTTCAATTACAAGAGGCACTGTAACTCACATCACACACAAACACAAAGAGTATTACAGCCAATACACATCATAACACACATCCTCAACCACACACACGGATGGAAATGTTAACATGAAAATGCTCCAATCTCACCATGAGCTGTTAATGTGAACATTCTCTCCAGCTGACCTGCAGGATTAGACACCTTACAAGTATAAACCCCTCCATCAGACACCTGCAGGACAGAAAACACACACACACACACACATACACACAGGTGTAGGTATATGATGTGAATTAACTGACTGTTGGTGTTTATGGCAGGGAGTGTGTGCAGACCATAATTCACACTGTAAATGTGTGTGAGATAAACACAGCTGCTGATTGGTCAGTCATTGGTCAGTAAACTCACCTGCACACTGTTTAACATCAGTTTCTGACCGACGAGCTGCAGGGTTCTCCCAGAGTTCAGCTTTCGGCCATTTCTGTACCATGTGATGTCAGGTTCAGGAACACCTCGCGCCTCACAGCTCAGTGTAACTGACGACCCTATCTGAGGGGTCATGACCTCTGTATGTGGCAGCGGAAGCAGTGTGGGTGGTGCTACAGCAGGAAATATATTAATCATAATATTTTAATAATATTTATTTGAAATATTGAGTAAAGGAGCTAATATAAAAAAATACACATGGAGCTTTACACACCATAAACGTTCAGCATGATGCTCTTCTGGTCCTGTCCTGCTGAGTTGGTCGCTGTGCAGACGTACTGTCCTGCATCCCGCTGCTGCACTCTGGAAATCTGCAGCATCTTACCACCTTTAGATCAGGAAGTGACAGCACAGAATGAACCTGGTCACACTGGTGACACGATGGTGATGACTATGTTTCTCCATGTTACCTGACAGGATGTGAACAGCAGAACCGTGCAGCAACAGCTGTCCATCTCTCGTCCAGATGATTTCAGGAGCCAGCTGTGTCTGAACATCACACTTAAGAGAAACCATGTGACCTTCTACAGCACTCACTTCCTCTTCCGGCTGACCCACAATCCTCGGCGGTACTACAGAGAGAGCAGAACAGTACAGCTAAGACAACTAACACTTGTATTAATTACCCTGGATGTGTGTTAATTACCCTGGATGTGTAGACTGTAGGTCAGTGTGTTAATTACCCTGGATGTGTAATCTGTACGACAGTGTGTTAATTACCCTGGACGTGTAGACTGTAGGTCAGTGTATTACTTACCCTGGACGTGTAGACTGTAGGACAGTGTGTTAATTACCCTGGACGTGTAGACTGTAGGTCAGTGTATTACTTACCCTGGACGTGTAGACTGTAGGACAGTGTGTTAATTACCCTGGACGTGTAGACTGTAGGTCAGCACGTTAACTCCTGCTGGGTTCTCAGCAGTGCAGGTGTATATGTTACTGTCGGTCAGCTGAACATTTGTGATCTTCAAAGAGCCGGACGGCAAAACTGTGACCCTGTACACACACACACACACACACACACACACAAACATACTTGCTACATTAAAATCACTAAGTGACTCTCTGTTTGGTAAGGACTATCTGGTGTTCAGCTCCCTACCTGTAGAGATGAACCACATAGGGTATAGGGTGTAGGGTTGACAGTATAGGGTGTAGAGTGTAGGGTGTATGGTATAGGATGTAGAGTGTAGGGTGTAGGATTGACGGTATAGGGTGTAGAGTGTAGGGTGTACGATATAGGATGTAGAGTGTAGGGTGTAGGATTGACGGTATAGGGTGTAGAGTGTAGGGTGCAGGGTATCGGGTGTAGGATGTACGGTGTAGAGTGTAGAGTGTAGGGTGTTGAGTGTGGTCTGTATGGTATTGGGTGTATAGTATAGGGTATAGGGTGCAGGATGTACGGTGTGGTGTGTAGAGTGTAGGGTGCAGGCTATAGGGTGGAGGATGTATGGTATAGGGTACAGGATGTACGGTGTAGCGTGTAGAGTGTAGGGTGCAGGGTATCGGGTGTAGGATGTACGGTGTAGGGTGTTGAGTGTAGGGTGTTGAGTGTGGTCTGTATGGTATAGGGTGTAGACTGTAGGGTGTGGAGTGTGGTCTGTAAGGTATTGGGTGTATAGTATAGGGTATAGGGTGCAGGATGTACGGTGTGGTGTGTAGAGTGTAGGGTGCAGGCTATAGGGTGGAGGATGTATGGTATAGGGTACAGGATGTACAGTGTAGCGTGTAGAGTGTAGGGTGCAGGGTATCGGGTGTAGGATGTACGGTGTAGGGTGTTGAGTGTGGAGTGTAGGGTGTACAGTATAAGGTGGAGGGAATACGGTGTTGGGTGTAAAGAATCACATCTTGATTGCTTGATTTAAAGTACATTGTGGTGGTGGAGTACAGAAACAAAATGATAAAACTGTGTGTCACTTTCCAAATACTTATGGACCTGACTATAATTTATGTGGTGTTTTTTTTATAGAGATTATATGGTGTTTGAGGAATAATTCGAACGACCTGTCACCACTGAGCACACTTCTTATCACTACAATAGAACTGGAGTGAGTCCTACCGGGCACGGATTGGTGGAAGAAGCTGTCCATTATTTCGCCAGGACACAGTGGGGGCGGGACTTCCCTCGACCTCACATGGCAGTATGACCGCTGCTCCCTCCTGCACTGTCGTGTTAATGACCACAGCGTGCTCATGTGCTCCGAGGATATGGGGCTTAGCTGGAATAAAAAATAAAAGGTCAACTATTTGTTTGTCTGTCTATTTCTCTGTCTGTCTCTCTGCCTGTCTGTCTTTCAGCAAGTCTTACAGTGGACAGTGAGAGTGATCTCTCTGTGTGTTTCTCCAGCTGTGCTGCTTGCTGTGCAGATATAACGTCCTGAATCTGCAGCAGTTGAGCTGAAGATCAACAAACTCCCATCAGACTGTGGGGGAGAGGAGACAAGCTCATCACCCTGAGAGAGAGGGAGGGAGAGAGAGAGAGAGAGAGAGAGATTTAATTAACACAGCATATCACTCCAGCCCTAACTGAGGCCCTACGCTCTGTATGTTCTCACTGCAGTGTCTGTGGTTCCTCAGTATAACAGCATGACGACTTCACCAGCCTGACTTTAATCTAAGACAGCGTCTTTCTGTCTCTGCTCAATAATCCATCATGTCCAACAACTCAGAGGAAAGATAAACATCCAGGAGCAGGTCAGGACAGTGACAGGGCAATGTCCACCAAAGCATTTTTAACTGAAAATGCCAAGCGTTCTTCTGAAAATGCCCAGCTGGGGGTGCTTGAGAGCTATTTGGAGGAGCACTTTATTCAACTAAGATATTTTGGTTGCTATGATACGGAATATCCATGGAAGTAATGTGTTAATAGTGTCTGATTTCACAGGTAATTTGTTTTATCAGCAGTTACTGAATATGAAAATGTTGACACAAGGTAGCGTACTTGCTCTAGCCCTTGCTTTGGATGAAGGAATGGCTGAAGCACATAGAAAGAGACGATGACCCTCCAGTCTATCTGGGTTCATGAGATTCTGTGGTCGATGTGGTATTTGTCCCGCCCCTCCTCCACTGTGATTGGACGGCTTGGTAAAAAGTGACAGTGACAAGTGCTGTGTTTTACCCAAAGTTGAAAATTATTCAACTCTCGGTGACCAGAAAATGGCAGGTGTTAAGTGATCAGTGTCTTAAGTGTTTGAGAGTGTTAAGTGTGCAGTGTGTTAGGTGTTGAGTGTGTGAAGTGTAGAGTGTATTAAGTGTGCAGTTAAGTGTGCAGCAAAGTGTGCAGCAAAGTGTGCAGTGTGTTAGGTGTGCAGTGTGGTAGGTTGCAGAGTGTCAGGTGTGCAGAGTGTCAGGTGTGCAGAGTGTCAGGTGTGCAGACTGTTAAGTGTGCAGAGTGTTAAGTGTACAGAGTGTTAGGTGTGCAGTGTGTTAGGTGTACAGAGTGTCAGGTGTGCAGAGTGTTAAGTGTGCAGTGTGGTAGGTTGCAGAGTGTCAGGTGTGCAGAGTGGTAGGTTGCAGAGTGTTAGGTGTGCAGAGTGTCAGGTGTGCAGAGTGTCAGGTGTGCAGAGTGTCAGGTGTACAGAGTGTCAGGTGTGCAGAGTGTCAGGTGTGCAGAGTGTCAGGTGTGCAGAGTGTCAGGTGTGCAGAGTGTTAGGTGTGCAGTGTGTTAAGTGTGCAGAGTGTCAGGTGTGCAGAGTGTCAGGTGTGCAGAGTGTCAGGTGTACAGAGTGTCAGGTGTGCAGAGTGTTAGGTGTACAGAGTGTCAGGTGTGCAGAGTGTCAGGTGTGCAGTGTGTTAAGTGTGCAGAGTGTCAGGTGTGCAGAGTGTCAGGTGTGCAGAGTGTTAGGTGTGCAGTGTGTTAAGTGTGCAGAGTGTCAGGTGTGCAGAGTGTCAGGTGTGCAGAGTGTCAGGTGTGCAGAGTGTTAGGTGTACAGAGTGTCAGGTGTGCAGAGTGTCAGGTGTGCAGAGTGTCAGGTGTGCAGTGTGTTAAGTGTGCAGAGTGTCAGGTGTACAGAGTGTCAGGTGTGCAGAGTGTTAGGTGTGCAGAGT
>NC_030420.2:47500-70000 GCF_001660625.3 Ictalurus punctatus
ACGAAAAAAAAACAAGAGAAAAGGACATGAGAAATTTCTTATAGAAAAATTTATTAACAAATTGAAGAAAGTAGAACAAACCAGAAAGGAGAGAAAATTAATAAAGAGAAGAGAAGAAAACAGAAGAAAAGGGAAGAGAAGAAAAGAGAAGGGAAGAGAAAAGGAGAAAAGAGAAGGGAAGAAAAGAGAAGAAAAGAGAAGAAAAGAGAAGGGAAGAAAAGAGAAGAAAAGAGAAGGGAAGAAAAGAGAAGAAAAGAGAAGGGAAGAAAAAAAAGAAGAAAAGAGAAGGGAAGAGAAGAGGACAGAAGAGAAGGGGCAGAAGAGGAGAGAAGAGAAGGGAGGAGAAGAGAAATGCTGGAAGTCACCTGGAATAATGTTGGTGTATAAAACACTGGAGAGTCGTTGGAAGTCAAATCCGCCTCCATCTGTCCCTTTGACTTTAATGAAGAAGCCTTCAGATGGAGTTTGTATCTCCGGCACGTTCCACACTCCACTCACTCCTCCATCCACAGGAACAGGAAGTGGAACACTGAGCAGATCCTCACCACGCTTTGATACTAACACCACACTACTTAGCACACCAGGAGGGCTCAGAGCTGAACATTTCAAAAGTACATGCACAGGAGCACCTGAGGACACACACACACACACACACACACACACACACACACACACACACATCAACCTTGTGTTGGAAATGAAACACACCCACAGAGTCAGTTTCCTTCTGATGATCTTTCACCTTTGACGGGTCGTTCTCTGGTTCTGCTGAATTCAGTTACAGCTGAAGTGGAGAAACCGGCTCTGAAGTCCAGGTTACTGACTCCAGTTACTCGGAGTGTGTGTCGCCCACTAGATGCCACCTACACAAATATAACACACCTTACAAACAGCTGTGTGTGAAGATTTTCAGTAATCCAGGTATGTGTATGTAACATAATTGTTTGCTCATGTATCTGAGGATCTCCATCTGAAATCCTTTACATTTGTAAACCAGTTTCACTTCTTCAGAACAAGGTCCACGTGCTGGACAGAGACAAACGGAGGACAGACTAGACCACATGACCAGAGCGGACAGCAGACGACTGACCACGCCCACATTATTCTCTGTAAATAATAACGACTACAAATCACTGAGCAGAATTTTCAGTCTTATTTTAATTGTTGGATAAACTCAGCAGGCTTTAGTACCAGAATCTGCAAAATTCAAATTAGACTGCTAATTACTAACTAATTAGTTTGTTAATGTATTTTATTTTTAAATTACTGTTTCATTTTGCAATTCAATTAATGGTTGGAAGAAGTTAGAAGGACTCGAGTGTCCTGCACAGAGCCCTGACCTCAACTGCACTGAACACCTCTGTGATGAACTGAACTGGAGTCTCCTCACATCGACATTAGCACCTGACCTCAACCTCACTAACGCTCCTGTAGCTGAATGATCACTAATCCCCACGGCCACGCCCCAAAATCCCCAAAATCCCACTCACAAATACCCACGGCCACGCCCCGAAATCCCCAAAATCCCACTCACAAATACCCACGGCCACGCCCCAAAATCCCCAAAATCCCACTCACAAATACCCACGGCCACGCCCCAAAATCCCACTCACAAATACCCACGGCCACGCCCCAAAATCCCCAAAATCCCACTCACAAATACCCACGGCCACGCCCCAAAATCCCACTCACAAATACCCACGGCCACGCCCCAAAATCCCCAAAATCACACTCACAAATACCCACGGCCACGCCCCAAAATCCCACTCACAAATACCCACGGCCACGCCCCAAAATCCCCAAAATCACACTCACAAATACCCACGGCCACGCCCCAAAATCCCCAAAATCCCACTCACAAATACCCACGGCCACGAACCAAAATCTAGTGGGAAGCCTTCCCAGAAGAGTGGAGCGCATTATAACAGTAAAGGGGGAATAAATCTGGAATGGGATGTTCAACAAGCACATATGGGTGTGATGGTCACGGGTGCACATACTTTTGGCAATACAGTGTATAAGTATTTAGAATGTTGTAATGTTGTGTACATTGAATATTGTGATAAATGTCACATGATGAGCTACATCTGGTGCAGTGATGCTAATCAAAAACTTCATAATATTAAAATCAGAGACCTTCAGTGTCCACAGTCCTGGACGTGGGTTCTTCAGGTTCACCACTAGAACAGAGTTCGGGATGTTCAGCAGCTCTCTCAGTCCCTGTCTCTCACCAACAATACCACCTAAAACACCAATACATAAATCACTGACTGCCACACACACACACGTATATACACACACACAGTTAATCAGGGCTTTAAATTAGATCATTTACCACGGGGATCTCTCAGCTTGATGCGAGGTGTTGGACCACTCAGAGACACGGTCACCTCTTTAAGGCTGGGGTCAAAGGGCAACTCCCACCATGTCTCCTGACCAAGCTCATGGTCTGAAGAGAGCAAATGGACCTTCATGGCCTGTACAGTCTCCTCAACCCATTTCAGAACCTGAAAAAAAACAAGACAACACAACACATCTCACTGTAACTGCACGTGTTTAATCTCAAACTCAGCCATGTCTTTATTAACGAGTGATACACAAAGAGAACTCTAATATCAAATCATGAGAAATTTACACAAAGAAAAAGGGTTAAACAGTACACAGCCATGTAGTGTACACGTACACACACACACACGCACACACGCACACACGCACACACACACACACTCATATAATGATAATGATAATGAGGCTTTATTAATCACATATACATATGCACAGTGAAGTTCTTTTCTTCACATACCCCAGCATGTCAGGACGTTGGGGTCAGAGCACAGGGTCAGCCATGATACAGCAGATACAGACCTCTCTAATATTTATTTTAGTTTATATTGTATAGAAGTATTTACGCGTTATTTTTTATGGATGCACAAAAAGCACAGAATTAAACTACAGTCCTAAATGAATAATATATATTCTGGTGTGTGTGTGTGTGTGTGTGTGTGTGTGTGTGTTGGGTTCTTTTCTGTTGTGTAAAGTTTTAGTGTGAAGTTTATATCTGTAACATTCAGTTTTTATTTTAAATAAACAAAAAAAAGTGTACCGAAAGTTTGCCCCGCCCCCATCCGATAATACAAATAATCGTTAGTTGCAGCCCTAATACACACATTCCATCTCACACACACACACACACACATGCTCATACACACACTCGTATATACACACACACATACACACACTCACATATACACACACACTCATACACACACACACACACACACTCACTCACACGCAAATACACACACACACACGCACACACACACACACACACACACACACAGGAACTCCTCTGATCTTTAAACATGGAGGCATAAAATTGTGTGGTGATGTATAAAGTACACAATGTAGACTAAGATGTGGGTGACCTGTCTGTCTCACTCTGTCTGTCTCTCTTCCTCACTGTCTCTGTCTCTGTCTCTCTCTCCATGGGATCTGACTGCACATGTGTTCATCATTAGAGTTTTCCTTGTTGTAAAATCCAAGAGGAAGCAGCTGTTGTCAGCAGAGTGTGTGTTTGTGTGTGTGTGTGTGTGTGTGTGTGTGTGTGTGTGTGTGTGTGTGTGTGTGTGTGTATGTGTGTGTGTGTAAGAGAGCTTCTGCAGCTGGTCCTGTTCAGTGTGTGTGCGTGTATGAGTGTGTGTGTCTGTGTGTGTGTATGAGCGTGTGTGTATGTGCGTGTGTGTGTGTGCATGAGTGTGTGTATTAGTGTGTGTGTGAGAGCTTCTGCAGCTGGTCCTGTTCTGTGTGTGTGCATGTATGAGTGTGTGCGTGTGTGTGTGTGTATGTATGAGTGTGTGTGTGTGTATACACACATTACTGACAAGGAAATGCCACAGTGAATTGAATCCCTTATCCATAGCTGTGATTCATTCAGCACTTCTTTCACACTCAGGGTCACTCTGTAGGTTTAACTGGAGCTCCAGATGTGCAACTCACAGCTGGATTCATGTAACAAGATCCTGTTACATTTATAAAGACATGTAAAGGCTATTAACACTAAAAATCATGATGAAGACTACAACTTATTCTAAACTCATAATGCTTACATGGACAGACTTATCTACTCTTTATACTGAACACAAACAGCTCATTTAGCTCACGTACACACACACACACACACACACACACACACACACACACACACACACGCACACACACACGCACACACACACACACACACACACACGTCTTACTTTTCATGGGGAATACTACTGTTGTTTGCCTTCCATGTAAGTGCACACAAACACACAGACACAGACATACTGACCACGGTAACTAAATATCTCTTAAGCATAATCCAGACCTGTCAGGGAAGGGGTAAAAGTCAGGGAAGGGAACCAGGGAAGGGGGTAAAACTGATTGTCACTGAACAAGAAGATGGCCATGATTCGCAGGATGCTGGAGGTGAAATAGAGGAAGAAGCGTCTGAATCATATGACAATGCTGAAATCAATTCAGAGCAGGAGGAATTATCCTCTGATGAGGAAAAGGATGACATGGTTACATTCATGTCAAAAATGGCCAAGCAGCATGGTCCTCGACCCCCTCTAAAAGTCGGAGAAGAATAGTAATGTGCTTTTTCCCCTTTGTTCCACAAAGTCTGAAGCACACAACTGTATAAAATGTCAAGAAGTAATACTGCTTTTCCACCAGGGCTGGTGGCAGAGCTGGAGCCGGTGCTCGGCCAGAGGCTGGCACTCACTCAGAACCGGCTCGCATTTCCACTGATAAGCGAGCTGAACGCACCATCAACATCATCAACAATGCAGAAGTTACACAACAGACACAAACACGGAGCCTTACGCAACAAAGGTCAAATCTCTGCTTTTAGTTTTACAGACTTACCACACTTTTAACCGTTTTGCTCGTCTGGGTCTGCAAGGAGTTAGTGCAGCTTCTCGCAAGGCACGGAGACGGGCACAGAGACGAGTACGACAACAGGCACGGAGACGGGCACGGAGACGAGTACGACAACAGGCACGGAGACGGGCACGGAGACGAGTACGACAACAGGCACGGAGACGGGCACAGAGACGGACACAGAGACGAGTACGACAACGGGCACGGAGACAGACACGGAGACGAGTACGGATACGTTAATATTTTATATATTTTACCTCTAACGTTATGATGAGCTTACCCAAGGTAGCTTAGTTCAGCTAAGTTAGCTATTGTACGCTGTAATAATAATACTAATAATAATCACATTGAAACTAATTTATTTTCAGAAGTGTTCAATTAAACTGTAGAGTAAAATATGTTTAAGGATGTTTACATGTTATGAGGTGATTTTGCCAAACAGCGTCAGAACCTCAAACATGACAGGAGGTTAAACCTAACCTGCATCCACTGCCAAACGACTCTCCAATGATTCAAATGCATCCCAGGATCAGAGAACACTGTGTGTGTGTGTGTGTGTGTGTGTGTGTGTGTGTGTGTGTGTGTGTGTGTGCGCCCTACCTCATTAACTTGCTGTTTGTCCAGGTGGAAGATCTGTCCGGAGCTCGTGGCTGCAATTTCCTCATACACTCTGTAACCGGGTTGAGAACGATCACCACAATCCCCTGTTAACACAAACACAACCTACACACACACACACACACACACACACACACACAGTGAGTGTGCGTATTACCCATAGTGCACTGTGAACGGTGTATGTGCATCATGTCCTTCCAGATGTTGATGGTATCCCATGATGCCATGCTGTTACCTGAGACTGCCGGAGCTGCACCAGCTGTAGCACTTCCTGTTTACGTCTGTAATCTTTAGCTCGAGCGTCAGTGAAAACGTAAATAAATGATCCAGGCAAAGATACATCCAAAGCAGAGTGTATTGCTCCAACACTCATCTCCGGACAGTCACCTCCCCCCTGGGAAACACACACACACATACACATACACACTATAGATTTTAGGCTGTTTATTATAGACTATAGTTAGTTGTTAGCTGTTAGCCTGTAGCTAGCTCCCAGTCTGATGTGAGTTTATAATTCTACTTCTTCAGTGTAAAGTGCTCTAGAGTTTATGTGAGTTTATAAACACACATACATTTAAATACACACACCTAAACACACTCATCTCCAAATTGTCATATCCTCTTTGTAACACACACACACACACACACACACACATTAAAGGTGGACTGACCTGGACGAAGAGCTCCTGCAGGTCGTGTTGAAACTGTTTGGGGTCACTGGTGATGGAAACAGGGCCGATGTCTAAAACATACATCATTACATCAGATCATTAAATATCACAAAATACATACATATTTACTCCTTGTTTCTGATTGGTTGACAGGAGTGTCTTTATGTTTACTGTGTGTGTGTATGTGTGTGTGTGTGTGTGTGTGTGTGTATGTGTGTGTGTGTTTCTTTATTTACCCCCTTCCCCTTCCCTCTCCCCCTCCCTCTCCCCCTATCTTGCTCTCCTGTCTCATACCTGTCTCTCTCGCCCTCCCTCCTGTCTCACACCCGTTGCTCTGTCTCTTACTGTTTTATGGTGAAGCATCTCCAGGGTATAAACAAATTAAACACTACAGGAAGTACTGACACCCCCAACCGCGTGCACGCACGCACACACACACACACACACACACACACACACACACACACACACACACACACCTTCATCACCTGAGGGTGAAACCACTTTGTGAAAGGGGAAAAGAAGGGCAGTGTTTCCTGGGGGGGAATTACTCACAATGTGTTTCTTGTCTGTATTAGCAATTTAGCTTCTATTCAACACTTAGTTCCATTCAACCCATATGTACGTGTTGAATGTTTAATTCCAGATTTATTCCCCCTTTACTGTTGTAATGCGCTCCACTCTTCTGGGAAGGCTTTCCACTAGATTTCGGGGCGTGGCCGTGGGGATTTGTGAGTGTGATTTTGGGGATTTCGGGGCGTGGCCGTGGGGATTTGTGAGTGTGATTTTGGGGATTTTGGGGCGTGGCCGTGGGGATTAGTGATCATTCAGCTACAGGAGCGTTAGTGAGGTTGAGGTCAGGTGCTGATGCTGATGTAAGGAGACTCCAGTTCAGTTCATCACAAAGGTGTTCAGTGGGGTTGAGGTCAGGGCTCTGTGCAGGACACTCGGGTCCTTCTACCTTCTTCCAACCTTCACACACCACGTCTTCATGGAGCTCGATTTTTGCACAGGGACATCAGCATGCTGGAACAGTGTTTGGGTTCCTCTTAAGTCACTTTTCCACTGCACGGTACGACTCGACTCGACTCACTTTACTTTTCTGAGTTTGCTTTTATATAATATATGAAAGTATAATGCCGCCTCAGCATGGGTGCCGTCTTCCACTCGCCTTCACGCAGGAATAATGTTGCATTACTGAAGTCCTGTATAAATACATGCTCGGGCCATATTCCAAATGCCTTTCCTGTTCACTGAACACGGACCCTAATAAGGATGTAAAATAACGGTGTTCTAGAACCTACGTAGTGCTCTATATTACTACATTAGATTTAGCCGCGACAGGAGCGACTACGATAAACACCTGTTTGGAAATCGGTAACAAGCAAGATGTAAAAATCTAATACAGAAACCTTTGTTGTAATTTTATCTGTAATGAGATAAATTATACATAATTTTCAATTACTAGAATATTACCATATGCAAAGTATGTATTAAATGACACACATTTATTCAGGCGCAATACAGAACCACTCATTAAGGAGAACCCTTTCTCCCTCAGTGTGTGGCTCACATTTAGTATCGGTTCGGCTCACTTAGAACCTTGACCGAGGTGGTACTAAAAAAAGTACCAGTTACCAGGTACTATCCACAGTAGAAAGGGGCAGTGATGGCTTGACGGTTAAGGCTCTGGGTTACTGATCAGAAGGTCAGGGATTCGAGTCCCAGCACCTTCAAACTGCCACTGCTGGGCTATTGAACAAGGCCCTTAACCCTCTCTGCTCCAGGGGCGCTGTATCATGGCTGCACCCGCACTCTGACCCCAACCTCCTGACATGCTGCGGTATGTGAAGAAAAGAATTTCACTGTGCTGTAATGCACAATAAAAGACTCATTAAAGCCCCCAAGAAGCGAGCAGAGTTGAGTCGAGTCGTACCATGCAGTGGAAAAGCGCCATTAGTTCCAGTAAAGGGAAACTGTAGAGCTACATCATAACGTTCTATACAATTCCGCTGTTAAAATTTGGCAAATTTGTTTCCAATTTTGGGTATGAACCACATATGGGTGTGATGCTCGGGGTGCACATACTTTTGGCCATATAGTGTATGTCACTACCTCACTGAGTCACTGTGTCACCATATCACTGAGTCACTGAATGAGCCTGGACTGTGTTAATATCAGGTGTTGTCATTACCTGGGTCGTGGAAGGGCACAAGCACGAAGTTTCGGATGGGCGTGTCCGTGCGGCTCAGCATGCGGTGCAGGATGCGCGAGGCTCCGTCCATCACCTGTTGCAGGTCGTCGTACATGGAGCCCGTGACGTCAAACACGAACGCGAGAGAAGAACCGCTGATCTCATGCTCCAGGTTTAACTGCGCGTAAGCCTGGAGCAACGCTAACGCCACCACTAAAAACTTTACCCAGAACTTCAACTCCATCAGCACTTCACTTCCGGTCCAAACCAACCAGCTCTGGATACACACCGAGCTCTGATGAACACCGTGCGCGAGACCGCGATCAAGATCCGGTTACAGTGAAAGAAAATTCCCCTCAACACAGATTCATCCGGACACACCGAGAGACTGAGACTGTGTGAGTGTGTGTGTGTGTGTGTGTGTAACCTGACCCCTCAGCTCTCCCACACACACACACACACAAAATCTCAAGAGAGAGAAACAGCAACAGAACTGGCGCTCAGCATGTGTTGGTTATTAATGGAAAGAGTATTAATAATACCAGAGCTGGGATGACATATCGTGTGGTGAAATAAATAAATAAATAAATTAGTGTGGTCCTCACCAACTTCTATACATAAACAATGATGATATAACTGTGTGATGATGTAATGAAGTGTGATATAACATTAAACAAACTGAACAGAAAATGTGTCCAAACGAATACAAATCCCAAACCTCAGGAAAGCCTTTGTCTGTGTCAATGCTTCTGCTAGACACCACTTCCTCCCTGCTGAGATCTTCCCAAAAGGAAGAACTGAGCTGAAGGCACTGGCTAGAGCTAAGAACATGACGTGGAGGTCTCTTCTTTCCCTTTTAGCCGTGTTCGATCTGCTTGAATGCTGCCAGAGAAACCTGGTGTCTCTGCCTTTTGCACAGATTTCTCAATGAAGTTGTTCCTGTTTATGAAAGTAAAGTCTTTGTGCTATGATTAATGATGAAAATAATGAAATATGAAAAAATATTACATATTTTCCCCTCAACTGTCATCAGATTTATTTGTAGAAATTTGAAAAATTTCTTTGAAATATGTTTCTTTTGGAATGAGGACTCTTTCTGTCACCATGTTTTTGGGATGAGTTTGTTTTTCTACATCACCTTCATTTGTCTCCATAGGAAATTCAGAATTCCTGGTGCATTTTATTTGGAGGTTATTCTGTCCTTGCCTGCTTTACCACTTTTATGAGCTCACTTTGTCTGGGGAGACTGATGTCAAACTGCTGATGTGGAGGGTGGAGAAGGTGGTGCTACTGAGATCTTCTGATGATTCTTAGAATTTTTCACATGATCTTCCAGCTCAGGCTTTGATATCTTAATATCTATTCCTTTATTTTTATTTTTATTTTTATTTATATCTTTCGCAAACTTATAAGGGTCCTTTTAGAAGCATGTCCAAGGGTGTTCTTTCTTCAGAGTTTGATGTTTTCTGTTTTCTTCAGGGTTGATAGTTGAGCCTTTACCTCTTACTGCAGAATGTTTAGTCCATCTCTTTCCTCCATGGTTGATTTTCTCCACTGATTCTTATGCTATCATCTCTCCTTGATGAGGATCTCTATCTCCTTTTGTCTTCTTGACTTGGCCTGTGTTGGTGTTATTTTCTTATCCCTCACACCATCTCCAAATCTTTCTGCCCCATAGTTATATATTCACCAATTTTCTCAATCCTCTTCTCAACTGTGTCTTTTAGATCACTGAGGAATCTGCATAGGTCCTTGTCGACTGTACCCCACTGTTTCTTATTGCAGGTTTTCCCCCTGAAGCACCTTTTCTGATGACTGTGTTTGACATCTCTGTGAGCATTGGTTTTCAATGCTTGCAGGATCTGGGGTACTGATGCTCTGCAGAGTTTGAGTTTCTTAATGATGCTGAACTTCATTTGAATGTCTTGCTTTTTCCCTCAAGAATTATGAGGTCCCAAACTTGTGTCTTTGAAGCATTTGATCCTGCCTTGAAGCCCCTGGTTGATGTTATTTCAGATCAGCTACAGATGCAGTTCTGGAGTGTGATTCCTGCTGGTGTTGTTACCTCAAGCACCTTGAGTGCCACTTCCATTTCCCACAGTCAAAAATACGTCATGATCTGTTACCAGAGTATCAGATTTGCTCTTACTATTCTGGGGGTATTTTCCCTGTGATTGGACCCTGTATAAGCCGCTAAGGCATGATGATTCTGCTGCCATCGGTAGCTAGCCCATGGCAACCGCAGTAGGGTCTTTCCCGCCTTTCATCCATCTTTCTGTGATGTCACCTGGACTTTCCCTGGTTATCAGCTGCTCTTTCACAGCCATCACTGATCATTCAGATTTACAGTTCAAGCACACAGGACTATATGTTTCAATCCCATTGCTAAGTGGTTTCCTATTTGGGTATTTGCTGAGATGAGGGTTAGAGTTATACCACTCACCAGTTATACCTGACACCACACAACATGCACCTACCACAACTGGAGAAATGCAGTCCTCCCCTGTGACTAATAAACATATTATCGGATGGCTATTGTTGTCATCCGTAGCTTAAATAAGAGTTTCTTGATTAGCTTGTTTACTCAGTCATGTTAGATAGATGATAGCAAGCTATATTGTTATAATTTGTGATTTTTTTTTTCCGGGGCATAGTTTTAGAATTAACCAAAACCCAAACATTTCCATTGCAGTCCACACACACTTCCGAATTAATTAATCATTAATCATTCATCCAAATGATTATATGAATATATGAAAACATAAGAATATATGAAAATAAATACAAATATTTTGAACACTAAACAGATACAAATACAGATAATGGAATTGCATTAGATGAAAGATATACAATATAACAGATGAAAGGTGAGTGTCTAGAAAAGTTAATTCGTTTAAAGTTTTTACACTTTAAAAGTTCACATTAAAAAAAATCTTTTCACACATCTCTCATTTTGTACATCACAACAAACAAATCTATACAAACACCCCTCAAAATGTCATTAACAAACTGATTTACTAAATCAGTAGCACTGGTTTACTTTTAACACAGACTTTTTCCACTTGATATTTTGTGATATCAGGTGTTTATATTATAAAATACCTTAATTCATATTCACTTGAGAGTGATCAAAGCGGAAATGGAGATCAGACTTTTATTTTGACAGCGCGTTCAGGATGTGACGCATGGTTCCTGAGAGGAAGTTAGGCGTGCGGCACTGCAGGTGGAGATTAGCCGTGAAATTTCGCCTTACAAACAAAGTAAAGACGTTTTATTAAATGTAATTGTTTTTTTTTCTTCCTTTCTAACTTACGCTTATAAAGTAAATAAACAAATGAATGACTCGCGACTCGCTAGTGAGGGCAAAATGACGCTTTTCCCCTCTCCTGACTCGGAGCTTTTGAGCACAGTGCGACTCCTGCTGGTCAGAAGGAGGAAGTGCATAGAGAAAAACCTAATGGACCTTTGTTAAATGGAAAAGTGATTTGTTGGGGGGAAAGTCTGTTTTATCATATTAAAAATAAGGTTAAAGACGTCTCTTTTAAACTTATTCACAAATTTTAAGCAGCAAGTTATTTTTACTGAGATTTTAAAATGTTATAAATAACTATTTCCTGCAATATCACGAAGCCGTGTTGTTTATTTTGGCATTGTTCTTATTCAGTTATATTGTGGTGTAATGTACAGAAATTATTTATGAAAATAGTCAGTGTTCAAGACCTCTCTAATTTATATGGGAAAATGTACTTTTTGGCTTCACAATTTATTCTAAAGAAGATGAAAAGTGGTTTCATTTCATTCATTTATTCATTTTTTTTTAACCTAATTTCATATTCATAAATGTAAATTTACTAATAAGAAACCCAACTTTATGGTTTGTTAACTGAAGTAAGGCTGTACACAGACACTATTAGAGACTCTTTGAATAAGACAGCTATAAAGACCTTAAAAGTTTGAGATTTACAAAGTATTTATTTGAAAGCTATTTACCCAACTGTATTCTTATTTTTTTCTTTACAATATTCATTTCCCCGGTACTTTTATTTATTTATTTATCTCTCTTTTTACTCTTAGTGGTTTATACACATTTAACGGTATAATGTTTAATACTTGCAATTGAATGAAAGTGTATAATGTTCATGTTTCTTGAATTAAAAGAGAGAGAGAATAAACTGCTGCATCGAGGTTTCTGTGCTACGGATAATAAATTAATGATTTCCAATGAACCAATAAACACAACCGGTAACATTAAATAATGCTGAATAAACAATTGTATGACACACTGATCCTACTCTATCAGATACATACAGCTTTAATCAAGATTCAAGAAGCTCGTTTTCTCTCTCTCTCTCTCTCTCTCTCTCTCTCTCTCTCTCTCTCTCTCTCTCTCTCTCTCTCTCTCTGTGTGTGTGTTCAGGTGTGTTCTGTAGTTGTGATGTCATCAGATGAGGGTGTATCTCCGACCAGACCCACTCATTTCATTGGTCAGCGTGATGATGTAATCAGAGCTGATCGTGTAGTGACCAGTGTGAACGGCAGAGATGTGCTGGTTCTTCACCACCAGGGGGCGCTTCACGCTCTGGATGCACGCTGCTACCGTGAGTGAGAGAAGGTCCTGGCTGCAACCTGTAGAACGGGGCGGGGCTACACGTGTCGCTCCACGCAGAACTGGTCAAATTGGTTAGTGGCAATGTAATGACGCCTAACCCAATCTCTTATAGGCGGAGCTACACATGTAGCCCCACCCTGTTCTGCAGGCTGCAGTCAGGTGTATTGAAGTGTGTGTTTGTGTGTGTGTTAATCACTGGTGTCCCTGTTTGTTCTGTTTTAGATGCTGGAGGTCCTCTACAGAATGGAGACATTGAGGTGATGCCCGCTTTTACACATTCCTCATTTAGCTTAGCTACTTTAGCATCATTAGCATATTTAGTTTATTTAATCCCCTCAGGTACATTTAGACTTAGCATGTTTATCTGTTTAGTGTTGTTCACCCTTTTTTAACATTTCTAGTGTATTTACCTCCTGATAATCAGACATGTTTATCTTTTTGACTTCCTCTTTCTCGTGTATGTGTGTGTGTGTGTGTTTGTGTAGGAGATAGCGGGGCGTGTGTGTATTGTGTGTCCATGGCATAAATATAAGATCAGTCTGTGTGATGGTGAAGGTGTGTACCAGGCTGTGGATCCTTCAGTGAAGCCTCTGAAACCACGCTGGTGCTCTAAAGGGGTCAAACAGAGAGTTCACAAGGTCACAGAGGTCAGAGGTCGTGTGTACATCACCCTCAACACCTCACCTGAGCACCTTGAGTCTGACCAGTACCAGACCCCAAAGTACAGAGACACATTGCACAAGAACCGGAAGTGACATCACAGGAACTGGTTTGCAGCCCTGCACTGGTTTCCTGTTTGCCCACACGTGCAGTATTGGGGAGGTTAAAGGTCATGTGGATAAACTCAGCTCTGAGTGTAACTGAAGAGGATCGCTGTTCTGCGTCTTTTTCCTTTTCCATTTATTTTCACCTGCAGGATTTTATTCTCATCACTACTGATTCACTGCCTCCTGCAGTCTAATCATAATCCTCACATTAACCCTTATCATGCTGTGAGTTTATCCAAAAAAGAACATATTCTGGGATTAAACGAGTCTCAGACTGTCTTCATGAAGTGTGTAGTGAAAACAGGAAGTGACGTTATACACCTGCAGGAAGGAATCAGAAATCATGTCACACTTCAGTGTGTCTCATTTTTACTTTATTTCATCTTTCTACACACCAATCATTCACATCATTTACAAAATAAACTCAAAGAGCAAATCAATATCACTCTCAGTTCAGTTTTATTTCACAGTGCAGCTTTACACAGATCCAAATGTAGATTTAGATCCCTAATGAGCAGCCGGAGGTAATGGTGGTGAGGAAAAACTCCCTGAGAGGCTATGAGGAAGAACCTCAAGGGAACCCATCCTCATCTGGGTGACAGCGGATAGTGTAATTATAAATTATTACAGTGTACATCTGTAGAAGATTAAAGACACACAGTGTTTACAGGATGAGCACATTGTGAATTAAGGCCTGTTCACAACGGGACGTTTTTAGCAGCGCATTAAATGGTCAGATTTTCTCTGTGTTTGTTTGTGTTCACACCCAGGTGTTAAACGCGAGCGATGCGCTGAATGAAAGTGTAATTTCACTCCCTCATAGTAGATTGTGTTTAATGAAAGGCAGTAATACTCCGGTACACAAGGTGGCGCTGCACAAATTTCCGTTTCTGACACCCGCTTATCACTGAGGAGAAGAATAGAGACAGTATTTACATCTTTAAACTGTTCACACACTTATTGCGAACTCGCTAAAGCACGTACACACTTTTGTGAATTGTAATATATTTAGTGATTTACACTGCAACAAATACTTCTTTAAAGCTAAATCTTTAAAGTTATCATTTTAAACACTATACTCTCTTTATATAAGAAATGATTTGAATGATATAAAAGTCACAGCAATAGCATTCACATACTTATGGGAAGACCTGGATCTTTTTTTTTGGGGGGGGGGGCAACCATTGTTGTGCCCAAAAATGTTAATGTTCCTGTAAACTGATGAAGTGTTGAGTATGAATAGTGATTTTTGTGGTCAGTATGATAATGCATGACTCAATAATGGGGCTCTTAGATATTTGAATAAGAGGTGAAGAATACTTATATGCAAAGGTGTATATATATATATCAATATACTATCAATTAGCAGATTATCATTTACAGGGAACACACAATGCTATTTAGTGTAGAAAACAACACTGAAAGAATTAAATGGCTAATTTAGAATATAAGCTTATATTTCAGTGTCATCAAAAAATATCCACAACATAATAAATACACTTATATAGTATTTAGTGTGTAATTCTGAATCTGGTGAAAGGACAGCTTGTTCCAAATTGCATGGAAGGAGAGCCTTCTTAGTTTGTTTAAGAGCCTTTTTCCATGATGGACTTTCAAGTCTCCATCATGGAACAGTTTGATATGAGAGATTAAAGTTAAATATCTAACGATGCTCATGCTGAAGTTCCTGTTAACACAGCACTGTTTGACTCTATAGACTACAACTATAGGAGAGAAATGATTGAGATGTGCATTGTAAAAAGCTCTGTGAAGAAGCTGAGGGTGAAGGTGATGGACTGGCTGAGCATGTCTCCAGACCTAACCCCTATTGAGCCTCTGTGGGGCATCCTCAAACGGAAGGTGGAGGAGCACAAGGTCTCTAACATCCACCAGCTCCGTGATGTGGTCATGGAGGAGTGGAAGAGGACTCCAGTGGAACCTGTGAAGCTCTGGTGAACTCCATGCCCAAGAGGGTTAAGGCAGTGCTGGAAAATAATGGTGTTCACACAAAATACTGACACTTTGGGCCCAATTTGTACATTTTCACTTAGGGGTGTACTCACTTTTGTTACCAGCGGTTTAGACATTAATGGCTGTGTGCTGAGTTATTTTGAGGGGACGGCAAATTTACACTGTTACACAAGCTGTACACTCACTACTTTACACTGTAGCACAGTGTCATTTCTTCAGTGTGTCACATGAAAAGATATCAAATATTTACACAAATGTGAGGGGTGTACTCACTTCTGTGAGATGCTGTATATTATACAGCTCTGCTGGGTGTATTAGTTATACTGATATATAGTTCATAATAAACTTTACACACTGTGTGTACTTGTGTAGTGTTTAATGTGTTTGTCGTGTTTTTAACATTATTTTAGTGGAATATTAGCTTGAGGCTTTTTAAAATCAGCTCTTCCTCTTTCATTTGTTTTATTTTGACAGTTTTACATGTTTAAGGTGATAAAAATGTGCAGTGTGTGTTCTGAGGTAAAGACAACAACATAATTTAATACTCACTCTGTGTGTGTGTGTGTGTGTGTGTGTGTGTGTGTGTGTGTGTGTGTGTGTGTGTCCCGCCCACTTCAGGTCCAGTTAAACTCTGTGTATTCACATGACTGAGCTCAGTGGGAGTGACTTCTCCTTCTTCACTTGTTCTCTCTGCTCTGTTTCTCTTTTATTTTATTTTATTTAACCCAGTTCTCCTCTTTGATCTGTTGATTCCTCTAATACCTGTAGTCTCTTCTCCTCTCTTCTCCTCTGTTGAACGTACAGTGAAGATGCCCAGTCAGAGGAAGAAGAGACAGCGCCGTGTGAGGAGGCTGGTGAGAGACACGCTTACCCTAACCCTTAACATCTTTATTATTGTTCAACACAGTGCAGTGTGTAGTGCAGTGTGTAGTGCAGTGTGTAGTGCAGTGTGTAGTGCAGTGTGTAGTGCAGTGTGTAGTGCAGTGTGTAGTGCAGTGTCTTTATTTATCTATATAGAGTTTAGGATAATAAACACATGCAGTGCAGAGCTGTGAAAATATTAACACCTTTTCCGTCATCATTTGAGTGAACTGTAAGAGTAAAGTGTGGATGAATGAGTGTAAAGGGGTAAACAGTGTGCAATTTATTGTGTGGAATTTTTCAGAAATGATTGACTGTATTCTGTGTTCAAGGGTTTAGTGTTTAAGGGTTTAGGGGTTTAGTGTTTAAGGGTTTAGGGGTTTAGTGTTTAAGGGTTTAGTGTTTAAGGGTTTAGGGGTTTAGTGTTTAAGGGTTTAGGGGTTTAGTGTTTAAGGGTTTAGTATTAAAAGGTTTAGGGGTTTAGTGTTTAAGGGTTTAGTGTTTAAGGGTTTAGTGTTTAAGGGTTTAGTGTTTAGGGGTTTAGTGTCTAAGAGGAGATTACTACAAAATATCTTGGCACTGAATGGTTTTATTAATAAAATGTGATTGTGTTAATTAGTGTTAAACTGTTTGTGTGTGTGTGTGTGTGTGTGTGTGTGTGTGTGTGTGTGTGTGTGTGTTCTGATTACAGGGACATTGTGTACTGTAGTGTCTGATGGAGGGGGTGGGGTTGGTGCCTGGGAGGGGTGAAGAGGGGTGGTAATACACAGGGCAGGGTACATTCCTCCAGTCTGGTGGAGGTGAAGAATGAAAAGTATTTGTCCCTTATTCAGAGCTTAGAGTGGATATAAAAAGTTTACACACCCCTGTTAAAATGGCAGGTTTTTGTGATGTAAAAAAAGGGGTGTGTGTGTGTGTGTGTGAGAGAGAGAGAGAGAGAGAGAGAGAGAGAGAGAGAGAGTTTCTTTTTACAGGAATATCAAATTCAGAAAACTTTATTGTCTGTCACGCTGTTGTTAGTTTTTTAAAATTTTTAAATAGACAGAGCGTAGAGTCATGGGATAAAAATAAATTAAACCTCTTCTTTTATCACACACACACACACACACACACACACACACACACACACACACACACACACACATACACTCATTGCTGAGAACAGAGAGAGACAGACAGGATGTCACACTCGGTGTGTTTGTGACTCTGCTGCTGAGAAACACTGACATTAATCAGGTGTTAATTACAGCACCACCTCTTTCACTCAAAAGACCTGATAAATAGACAGAAATATAGACAGAAATATAGATAGATAGACTATTAAAAAAATAAGCAAAAAATTTCCAAATGTAAAAATATCTGCTACAATATGTTGGTGCTTCTTTGGATGGAGCCTTGTTTATATCATTAAACATGACACTTTGATTTCTGTGTAAAAGGATTAGCATGTTGTGTACATCCTGTCTAACACCAGCTAGTTTGACCTAGCTAGCACAAGTTAGCGAAGAACATAGCGAAGAACACCCATGTTCAAGTGATGAGCATGTGATATGTGTGTGTGTGTGTGTCTGTTTTTAGGTACATGCTTAATATAATTGAGGTGGTAATTAGATTAGACAGCTAATTCTTGTTCGTTTAGTTAGCTGTCTAATCTAATATTATATAATCTTAGCTCTTGCTGAGCTAATAGGAAGTTGTCATTAGAAGACTCTGAAATAAGACTCATCTCATATGGAATTATACATTTGGCAGACGCTCTTATCGCTTATCCATAGCGATTTACATTCATCTCATTTTCTACAGCTGAGCAGTTGAGGGTTAAGGGCAGGATGGTAGCGCTGGGATTTCAACTCATGACTTTCTGAGCAGAGATCCAACATCTTAACCACTGAGCTACTGCTGCCTTTATGTTAAATATTAAATGTTTTAGAAGTAGTCAGTCAGCATCCACTGTAGGTTCTTCATGCAATGCAACAGTTTTTAACTGTGTTGTCGTGTGTGTTTATTAAAACATATTTACACATTCATATTGTTTCAGCTTTTACCAAAAAAAATGATTTTGTTCTCTTTTTTTAATTGTTGTTGAACTTGCACTTCAGTCTTGTTTTTCTGTATAAACAACATTCTAGAAATTCAGACATGACTTGTGGGGTAAGGACATTTAAATTTTATTAAGTTTAAGATAAATAAGTAAAAGCAATTTTTTTGCTAAAAAGCACTGATTTTTTAAAATGGGACAGTTTGCTGTCTGCTTTAACATTGATTAAGTATCTGATTACAATAAGCCTTTAGAGTTTACACCATAAAATTATATTCATTATCTGAACAAGCAGTTTAAAGTTTTAAACTCAATTTTATTTACATCTGTTACATATATTTCTGATCTACGACAGTGAGAGAGTTCCGGGTGGAACAAGTTTACTTGGCTGAAGTTATTACTTTACTAATTATTATAAATTGATTAATTATTATTAGTTTATTACTTTGGCCAGTTTGACTTTATTGCTGGACGCAGTGCAGCGTGTAGATTGGAGAAGTCTGTTATTATCATATGCTTCATTTTGTTCTATTAAGATGCCAATTATTTTTTTAGTGTGGATAGACAGATCTATTGATCGAAAGTGTGATTATTTACAATAAGGATTATAATAGAAATTCACACACATGCACACACACACACACACACACACACACACATACATATATATATATATATATATATATATATATATATATATATATATATATATATATATATATATATATATGAGCTATTAAAAAAAGTTATCTCACTGACTGTGAGAGTGTGTGGTAGTGTTTATGTAGCACTGAGAGAAAGAGAGAGAGAGAGAGAGAGTGTGTGTGTTGCATTCTTTGCCTCTTTTGGTTGTGTTGTTCAGTTAGAGGGTCTCTTATGATTCTGTTATTCATACAAGTGCATAACACACAATCTCTCTCTCTCTTTCTGTGTGTGTGTTTGTGTGTGTGTGTGAACAGCATGGACAGTGGAAATTTCTGGAGGATCAGTATGTGGTTACTGGAAAAAGAAATTCAGGAGTTTGTGGTGTTCATAATCGACCCCAAAAAGCTCAGATGAAAGCTCAAGCCAAGGTTCCAGGTTCACAACCAGAAGTGACGTCCATCCCAGAACCGCTGACTCCTCAAGCTGCAACAGAACTCCATGTTTCAGAAACAGAATCTCCAAAAATGTACATTCCAGAAGAAAGGAAAAGGCCAGGAACTTCAGCTCCAGAAGAAGTCATAGCTCCAAAAGAATGTAGAGCTCCAGAAGACATTAGAGCTCCACAACAGACGGTAGCTCCAGAACTAAGAGAAGCATCAACACTGGGAGCTCCAGAGATGATAGAAGTTGAAATTCTAGGAGATTTTGCAGTTACAGAGGTACCATCACTACAAATTTTAGACGTGATTACACCACCAAAAATGGAAGTAGTTCTAGAGATATCAGCATCTCAGAAAATTTCCATGATGAAAAAACCAGAAGTTTCATTTTCAGAAATGACCATACTAGAAAGAAAGGAAGCACCAGAAAATATGACAACAGTTTCAGAATTAACAACTCCAAAAGAAACTCTAGAAGTACCATCCCCAGACGTTTCAGTTCCAGAAATAGAAGCTCCAGTTATGGAAGTCCCAAAAGTACAATCAGTAGAAGCTCCAGATGTGACACCACCAAAAATGGAAGCAGTTCCAGAAGTGATGGGAGCCCACGTAGTGACAGCAACTCTAGATACTCTGGTATCACCAGAAGTGATAGCACCTCCACAAACGTCAATTCCAGAAATAGTAGAAGCTCCAGATGTCACAGAATCACCAAAGTTTACTGCTAGTCTGGAAAAAATGGAAGCTCCTGAAATTTTACCTCTGAAACTGACAGCATGCTCAGAATGGTCAGCTCCAGAAACGGTGGAAGCACCAACAGCTGTAAATGAAGTAGAAGTAACATCAAATAAAGAATTGGAGACTTCAGAAGATACCAAAGTTCCTAATGTGATGAAACCCCAAAAATTACCATGCTCAGAAATGAAAGATCCAAAGGATTTAGATTGTGATCTAGATGTGACAGAACCAGATGTGATATTAGCTCCAGAAATGGAAGCACAGGAGACGACAGCAGATGTTCCAGAAGTTTTGTCTGAAGTTCCAATTAACTTTCCATCAGAAGAACCTGCAGTTCAGGAGAACATCATCAGCACTGCATGAACACAGGTAAAGGTATAATTTTGGGACTAGTTGTGTGTGTGTATGTGTGTATGTGTTGTGTATGTGTATATGTGTGTGTGTGTGTGTGTGTGTGTGTGTGTTTGGATGGGGTGGAGGCTGGAATAGTTCTCTCTAATGTTCGCCGTGTTCATGCTCTCATCACTACAGAAACCTAACAAACAGCATGGCTTTGTGTGGAATGTGTGTGGAGGGGAGGAGGATTAATGTGTGTGTGTGTGTGTGTGTGTGTGTGTGTGTGTGTGTGTGTGTGTGTGTGTGTGACCCTACAGTGTTTATATAAGTCCGTTGGACACAAATGAACACTCTGGGTGTTAATTCAACACTGGGGATTTTTCTGAATGTGTGTGTGTGTGTGTGTGTGTGTGTGTGTGTGTGTGTGTGTGTGTGTGTGTGTGTGTGTTTTCAGCTGCTGTTCTGATGAAACGGAGAAACACGATGACATCATCAATCAGTGCTGGCCAATCACGCACAGGCTATGTGTTAATCCAGTCTTCACACTTCCCCCTGTCCACACAGAGTGCTGTTATACTTTATTACACTGAGGCTCCACCCACACCTGTACACATCACATTTTAACCCTAATCACAGTTTTCTGTTTTCCCATCCACATGAAAAGGGTTTTCAAAAATCTTCATCCTCATGAAAATGCAGAATTGATTTGTCCACACCAGCGCAGTGAGAGTACGCTGTACAGTGTTACATTAACCTCTGCAGGAATGACGTTAGGAGTTGTGTGTTGAATGTTAGAGGAGAAGAAATGTAGAAAACACCATGCTGAAAGCTGTAAAAGTTAAAACTATAAAGTGAGGATTCAGGTGTGTGAAGTGATGATGAGGTGGAACTGATGTTTAAATCTGCAGTGCTGAATGTCTGCCTCTCTATCGCCATCTCTGTTTGAAACATAAAATTGCAAGTTACTTGCGGAGTTATTTTTTTTGGTTTGTGCTTTGGCACCACTCCTCTGCGTGGAGGAAGCTGGTGGTTTGAGGTATTCGTATGGATTGTCTGTGATCACACAGCGGATCTGTAACTGTACATCCACATAACAGTAAGAAGTAACATATCTGTTGCTTTTGTTATGACCAAATGAACATGTTTTAAATAAGGTAAATGTTTTAAATAAATCACTCTACTCAGTCAAGTCATTGCAAATTATTATTAGTAAAAAATTGAATGTTGCCAAATCATCATTGTGTAACTAGCCGTAATTTGTGTGTATTAACGTTATCTTTAGATTTCACGTTCTAGGCAGTCTAATCTCTTTCAGTTTACTTGTTGCATGTTTTAATGAAAACGATTAATTTTAAGTGTACTACATAAGGATTTCAAGCAAATTTATGCTTTTGACTTCAAAAAGCAATTAGCTTTTTGTCTGTTTATTACCCTTTCCCCTTGAAAGACAAAACCGATCTGATTCAGCTCTGATGCTTAACACTGGAGGTGACGGAGGATTCGGTTTTCTTGGAGTAGAGGTGAATTGCTGTCTCTCATGTCTAGCAGAAAATAAGTGCAGTTTATTACACTGACCACAACAAAACAAACAAAACCCAACATAGGAAACTCCATACCCAGCTGAATCAAGCAAACAAGTGTGCTAATGTTAGCTAGCTACATATTGAGCCACTGAAATGTCTGATCTGTTCA
>NC_030420.2:72500-85000 GCF_001660625.3 Ictalurus punctatus
TCGTTCCCTCACCATCCCTTTATCTAGTCTCTCTCTCTGTTCCCTCTCTCTATTCCCTCTTTTTATTCCGTCTCTTTATTCTCTCTCTTTATTCTCTCTCTTTATTCTCTCTCTATTCTCTCTCTATTCTCTCTCTATTCTCTCTTTATTCTCTCTCTTTATTCTGTCTCTTTATTCTCTCTCTATTCTCTCTCTATTCTCTCTTTATTCTCTCTCTATTCTCTCTTTATTCTCTCACTATTCTCTCTTTATTCTCTCTCTTTATTCTGTCTCTTTATTCTCTCTCTATTCTCTCTTTATTCTCTCTCTCTATTCTCTCTTTATTCTCTCTCTTTATTCTCTCTCTTTATTCTCTCTCTTTATTCTCTCTCTCTATTCTCTCTCTATTCTCTCTTTATTCTCGCTCTCTATTCTCTCTTTATTCTCTCTTTATTCTCTCTCTTTATTCTCTCTCTCTATTCTCTCTTTATTCTCTCTTTATTCTCTCTCTTTATTCTCTCTCTTTATTCTCTCTCTTTATTCTCTCTCTCTATTCTCTCTCTATTCTCTCTTTATTCTCTCTCTTTATTCTGTCTCTTTATTCTCTCTCTATTCTCTCTTTATTCTCTCTCTTTATTCTCGCTCTCTATTCTCTCTTTATTCTCTCTTTATTCTCTCTCTTTATTCTCTCTCTCTATTCTCTCTTTATTCTCTCTCTTTATTCTCTCTCTTTATTCTCTCTCTTTATTCTCTCTCTATTCTCTCTTTATTCTCTCTCTTCAGGTGAATAAGGCAGAAGTCGCAGTGTGTGTGTTGGTGAGAAACAGTAGAGAGTGTAAGCTCTGTGATGAAGATGTGGAGAATCTAAAGTCACAGCGTCACCTCTGACTGTTACACAGTGCTGACACTGGAGACTCCTTCCATAAACATTACATAAACATGGTTCTCCTTACAGAAAACTTCACTGTACTGATGATTTGACATATTTTCTACTAATGATACCAATAAGATTGATAAGAAACGATAACGTTTTAGAACGAGGGCGTTAATATAAACCTGTGATGTGCAGCAGCTGTTAGAGAAAACTAATCAACACCTTCTGACCAATCAGCACGCAGAATTCAGCAGGACGGCGAGAGTAACTCTCTACAAACAATGTGTTTATAAAATCAGGACAGTCAGAAATGTGTGTGTGTGTGTGTGTGTCATCTGTTATAGTTCTGCAGCTGATTGAAAAATTTTTTTTTCAATAAAATATAAAAACTGAAAAGATAAGAGTGTGTGAGAGAATTCTAACCTTCAACAGCTCGTTATAAATATTAATGATTACTCATCCTTTTACATCAAATTAGAGTAATCACTGATCACGAGTCAGTGAATACACAATACAATAACACTACATGAAAATGAATAGATAAATAAATGTTTCTTACTGTGTGTGAGGTTGTGAGTGGTGTTGAGGTCTGGGGCGGTGTTGAGTTTCAGCGTTTCTGCACATTCGACTGTTCGGCTGTAAAGCAGTGAAACTGACGCAAGAGCAAAAACAGCTTCAAGAAAAAGAAGGAAAAAGTAATTTAGCAAATTTACAAGCAGAAACAGAAACACACACACACACACACACCACACACACTCACGCATACACGCACACACAAGACATGTCCTCATATATAAATATATCTAACTAACTGAAATGTCTAATATATTTACTGTATTTTATATATTAATTCACACATGCATTTCGTTAGCTTCAACATTTACACTAGTAAAACATTATTACGTTTATTTCTTTCTGTTTAAATGAAGTATTGTGTTTCCTGTTAAAAGCAGTCAATTTCAAGATATTTTCATTTATATTAAAGTTAAATATAAACATGACGTTATTCAGGAGTTTAATATAAAATCAGCCCGTACGCAGAAGATATTCTGCTCTTTGGAACAAAATGAATTTCAGTCATTGTTAGAAAAGTGTAAACACTTACCAAAACACAAAGGTTTCTCCATACACTGCGACATTGTCTTTAAAATAATCAATTAAATAAAAAGGTTTTAGAACAGATATTTACTCAGACTGCTTCGGTTCCTCGCAACTGCAATTTATCACAATTTACACTTTTAGCGTCGCTGTGATGCACAAGAGCTTTCAGCCAATCACAGAGCAGCTTTAAAGTATCTATGTAACAAAGCGTTTCCTGTCCACAGGTCTAAACATGTGCTGACTGACACACACACAAACACACACACACACACACACACACACACACACACACATACACACACACACACACACACACACACACACACACACCTACAGAGCAGGAAAATATTCACTACAGTCGTCTGAACAGGCCCACAATACCTTACATACCAACACACACACACACACACACACACACACACACACACACACACATTAACATAGCAACCAATATTATTATGAACCATTACCTGTTATTATGTTAAAATAGGTGAATTATAACATGTTAATGAGCTGAAAACTGTCTCACATACTGGTATTATTGACATTTTTCTGTGTGTGTGTGTGTGTGTGTGTGTGTGTGTGTGTGTGTGGGGTGTGTGTATGTGTGTGTACTATAGAGTTAAGCAGTGCTAGGTGTGTTCAAAGGAACTGGAGTATGAGCAACATTAGCTCTATCTTATCGACTGTTTAGTGATTGAGACTATCAAAGAAAGAACATCCATCTTTACGGAGTCTGTGTGGAGACATCCAGAGTATTTTCATGGTGTCTGTAGCCATGCTCCACCATCTTCAGCAGCAGAGAGTGATTTTCAGGTGACTGAGGCTCCAACCAGAAGTAGGGCCTCAGGATGGATCAGGCAGGTCCAGAGAGCAGAAGGGGTCAGGATCACTGGCATTTCAGGAGTATCATGAGTAGCTTGACAGAAAGAGAGAGATAAAAACATAAAGATGGAGGAGAGAAAGAAACAGAGTGAGAGAGAGAGTGAGAGTGAGAGAGAGAGAGCGAGAGAGAGAGAGCTAAAACTAAAATGCCAATCAGAAGGTAACACAGACATGAGGGCTCCCTGGGACATAAAACCAAAACACACCTGGTGAAGGTGTTAAAGTGGAGGGGCGACAGCATCCAAACATCCCAGTTCACCTCAACACTCGATACCTGTGAGCCTCTAGATCTGCTCCTTTATCTAAGAAAATAACTATTCACTAAAATCTTGAGTAAACAAATACGTTTTAATCCTGGACTTAAACACTGAGACTGTGTCTGAGTCCCGAACACTAATAGGAAGACTGTTCCATAACTGTGGGGCTCTATAAGAGAAAGCTCTTCCCCCTGCTGAAGCCTTCACTATTCCAGGTACCGTCAGATAGCCTGCATCTTTTGATCTAAGGCGTGACGGATCATAGAAAACCAAAAGTTCTCTCAGGTACTGTGGCGCGAGACCGTTCAGTGCTTTATAGGTTAATAAAAGTATTTTATAGTTAATGTGAGATTTCACTGGGAGTCAATGCAGTGTGGATAAGATCGGGGTGATGTGTCGTATCTTCTGGTTCTAGTTAGGACTCTAGCAGCTGCATTCTGGACTAACTGGAGTTTGTTTATGCTCCTACTGGAACATCCAGACAGTACGGCATTACAGTAATCTAGTCTAGAGGTGACGAATGCATGAACTAATATTTCCGCATCATGTAGTGACAATATATTTCTTATCTTAGAAATATTTCTGAGATGAAAGAAGACTATCCTAGTAATATTATCTACATGAGCATCAGATGATAGACTGGAGTCAATAATCACTTCAAGGTCTTTAACTGCTGCACATGATGAAAAAGAAAGACCATCCAGAGTTACTGTGAGATCATCAGCACAGAAGTGTAGAGGGATCAGTGGGATGATTGAACTCATTAACACAGTAAAGTGACATGAGACACAAGCCTAAAGACAATAGAAGGAGGAGGATAAGGAGAAAAAGTCTTGAATTGTGTATAGTAAATGTTATGAGGTGTGTTGATCATGATCAGACTCTGACAGAGTAAACACAGATATAAAGTGCAGGTGATGAAGAAACTCAAAACACTGATCTGTTCATTTCCACATTCTGAGTTAATGGAACAGTAAATGAGTGCATCTGTAATGTTATGACTATGCCATCACTGGAGTAAGAGTGAAACAGGCTTAGGTTAGGTTCTATTAATCCTCCATCTGCTTCTGATTGAGCTCCATCCCCAGTTCCTGATAAAGCTCTTGTGTAATATTTATGTACTTGTAGTATCAGGAATGAGGCCAGGTATTGCTTCAACCCCAGTTGCATCCTAGCTCTACTCACAATCCGGTCCCTGTCTCAGAAGCAGAATCTATTCAAGTGAAATGCAGAACCATTGATATTTTACACTGTGATCCTGATCCCCTTCCTCTCTAGGACATTTCTGAAGACATCTCCATATTGTTTTACATGATTATACTCTGTTCTTCTTCTTGACTTTGTTCCTGTTCTTCACTCTCTTCTTCACTCTGTTCTGGGATTCTGCCTCTTTCCTGTTCTTCAGATTTCTCTTGGCGAAACCTTCAATGTGCAGAGTTGAGATTTTTGTTGTTGTTGTTTTTTATAAGCTGTAATTCACCCCAGATTCACAGACCTGTTTTCTAGGTCTAATTCTAATGTATTTGCATGGGATCGTGGACTTTGTTTGCCTGCAACCTGACCTCTGATCACTTCCTAGATAATCCTTAATAAAAGAGGTTGATTCACATCCTGTTGCGTTGGGTTGCTCAGGTTTCTAACAGATTTCACTGGAATGCAGAGAAAAGGATTAAAAGATGGATTAATTTACTGCTCTAACAGTTCAGTTAATCCCCCATTACAATATTTACGCTTAATTCAATTCGTGGAATTTTTCAACGTTTCATTTAATAAAGGAAAGTCACAGTAATAACACACTGCATTTTATTTTTAAATACTTGATAGATTTTTAAATTGCATAAGTTGTTTTACATTTCATTTTCAATATGATCTCAAAGCACTACATAAAACATTCTGATTTAGATTCTGATGTGTAAGTTGCCAGGTTAGTGCTGTCACATGATCACAAACACCTGAATGTATGTATGAGCACTACTATATAAGTCACTTTGTACAGCTCTCATGTCTAGCAGCTTTGTGTGTAGCGTCGTTATATGTTGCGGTATCCAAGCTATGCTCATGTATATGTCATGCTTGTCTAGTTTATATTTGTGTTTATGTTATGTTTATGTCCCTTGTTCAGTAGTCAGGACACTGATCAGGGAAGCGGTTATTTTAAGGGCTGTCTCAATTGCAAAATCCTTCAAGTGCACTGGAACCTTCGCACCCTATGCACCGCAGAAACCCTGGAACATCGATCCTCAGTGTGCGAATTATACATTGACTCTCGGGGGGTCAGCTTTTATCAGTTTGCCAGATGAACTAGTTGGTGTAATGCAGATGTTTGCTTCAGTGTAAATATAACGTATATGGTCTATATATAAATATAACGTATATGGTCTATATATAAATATAACGTATATGGTCTATATATAAATATAACGTATATGGTCTATATATAAATATAACGTATATGGTCTATATATAAATATAACATATATGATCTATATATAAATATAACGTATATGGTCTATATATAAATATAACGTATATGGTCTATATATAAATATAACGTATATGGTCTATGGTACATTTTTGAGGTTGTAAATTGTTTGTTCATATTCAGAGGCATATGCTATTTTAATGAACCGTATTTTATCTGCTTGCTTCAGTCACACTTAAGACTTAAAGTGAACAACAGGTAAACTTCTTCATCAGGTAAAGATCTTAATCATTTCACCATAAATATTTCATTTTGATGAACTGTGCGGGAAATTTACGCTTGAGATAAAACTATATTTAGATTACAATATTTATTTTCTAAGTAAAAGTGTCTTTCAAACACTTACGGTATCTCCCATGTATTCGGCCGTTTGAGTGCACGACAGTGTGGTATTTCCCGTATTTATCCTACCGCGCACGCTCATGCATTGAGAACAGTATGACCCATTTTAGGGGAGGTCAAATTTATACTCATGTTTTCTTTTTAGATAGGCTGAGCGAGGCGATCACAACTAAAACTTAGTAGTATGTGAAAATTTCAATGACATTAATGTGTTTAACGATCTTGCTTGACATATTATGACAGAAATGTGTGTGATTAAGCTAACAAATTTATATGAAATATAAAACTTAAATATTGTTTTTAAAAATGTTTTTACTTTCTGGTGACTATTTACAACATGAGTACGTAGCCATGTCGCCGGAAATTGAGTGATACGTTTACTGTGAACACTCCCCCCTCTCTGTTCCATTGCGTTAACACTTTCTTTGTTCCTGTGTCAACACCTTTAACTCGTCCCAACCAGGTACAGACAGGTGAAGCCCCTCACATTTGTGCATTCTTTTGTCTCCCTGAATAAAATTTACATACCTTCCCGAATAGCATTTGTTCATATTCCTATGGCTTCCTGAACACCATATATGGAGTTGTACCTGTCTTACATTGAGATGCTTCCTGTTTCATGCAAATATGCCCTTCTGCCTAGCCAATCAATAGTTAACCCATTGTTTCTGTTGTGTGTCAAACATGATATATACTCTACCTTTTTTTGAATAAATGAGAGATCTTGCCAATTGAACTTTGTATGTCTGTGTGTCATTTGGCAAACTTTCCCAAGTCCTTGGTGTGGGAAGTGTGTGGCAGGGCGAGGGCATCATCGTTTTGTGTACTCTTGCTTTCTCTCTTCTTAAGAATCGTAACCCAAAGATTCTCCAATCCTAACAGTGAGCCAGGGTCCTTACCAAAGCACCAACTCCTGCACACCATATACTGATTCCCCACCTACTGATCTAAGGAGTAATTTGAGATGCACCCCAAGTCTTTCTTCACGTGTGTTTCATTTGAAATAAAATACTCTGCACTTGCATCCATTTCCAAACAATATGTGACAGAAGACTAGACCCAACCATTGGGAGTGATTAGTAGGTGCGTTCTTTTCCTGTAAGGGTTTAAGAATGTAGATGTACATTGTGCAGAGAGTGCAAGCAGGGACTCCCTCAAGTGTTTAGATGTTAAATGTGATTATTTAAGTCAGTACCAGATTAACAGGATACATCTTTAATGTTATTCAAGTCAATTCAATTCAGTTTGATGTGTATAGCGTGTTTAACAGTGGATATTGCGCCAGAGCAGCGTTACAGAAATATATTTTAAGTGTGTGAATTTATCTCTAATGAGCAGACAAAGGTGACGGTGGTGAGGAAAAACTCCCTGAGACGATATGAGGAAGAAACCTCGAGAGGAACCAGACTCAAAAGAGGACCTGTCCTCATCTGGATGACACCGGATAGTACAATTATAAATAAATACACCCCTTGTATAAATGTGTTAATACTACATCCTTATCTGAGCGACACTGGATAGTGCAAAAGTAAAGGGAAGTTCGTTATAGATTTTATATGAAGTCTGTTTTGTCCACTGTTCACTAAAAGAGACTTGAGTGCACAACTGTATGTGGCAATTGCAGTCCTAAGGCCATAGCAGCAACCGTAGTCCCAGCAACCACAGCGAGAACGTCCATGTGAAATTGAGGACCAAAACCTGTTAGTGTTAATGTTAATGTTAGTGTTAATGTTAGTGTTAGTGTTAATGTTAGTGTTAATGTTAGTGTTAGTGTTAATGTTAGTGTTAATGTTAGTGTTAGTGTTAATGTTAGTGTTAGTGTTAATGTTAGTGTTAGTGTTAGTGTTAATGTTAATGTTAGTGTTAGTGTTAGTGTTAATGTTAATGTTAGTGTTAATGTTAGTGTTAGTGTTAATGTTAATGTTAGTGTTAATGTTAGTGTTAGTGTTAATGTTAGTGTTAGTGTTAGTGTTAATGTTAGTGTTAGTGTTAGTGTTAATGTTAATGTTAGTGTTAATGTTAGTGTTAGTGTTAATGTTAGTGTTAGTGTTAGTGTTAGTGTTAATGTTAATGTTAGTGTTAATGTTAGTGTTAGTGTTAATGTTAGTGTTAGTGTTAGTGTTAGTGTTAATGTTAGTGTTAGTGTTAGTGTTAGTGTTAATGTTAGTGTTAGTGTTAGTGTTAGTGTTAGTGTTAATGTTAGTGTTAGTGTTAGTGTTAATGTTAGTGTTAGTGTTAGTGTTAATGTTAGTGTTAGTGTTAGTGTTAATGTTAGTGTTAGTGTTAGTGTTAATGTTAGTGTTAGTGTTAATGTTAGTGTTAGTGTTAGTGTTAGTGTTAGGGTTAATGTTAGTGTTAGTGTTAATGTTAATGTTAGTGTTAGTGTTAGAGTATCAAATAAAATCAGTGGATTACAAAAAGACGAGATTGTTTTGGCAGAAAGTTCAGATTTGAGATGAGATCTGAACAGAAACGAATGGCAGGTTTCAGCACGACACTCAGAGGAAATCCGGTTTAGTGAAATATAAAGAATTCCTGCTGTGTGTTGGAGCTGATCAGGGCAACGTGTCTGATTTATTATCAATGATCAGATTCTATTCATCTCTAACAATCTTCACCAATCGTAACCATCTGATAGATAGATAGATAGATAGATAGATAGATAGATAGATAGATAGATAGATAGATAGACAGAGAAAAGAGAGAGAAGTAATATCAAACAAAGAGATAGACAGGCAGATAGACAGGTAGACATATAAGCAGATGTATAGACAGACAGGCAGCTGGACAGGGAGACAGACAGATTAGTATGCAGATAGACAGGGAGAGAGAGATAGGCAGTGAGGTAGATAAACAAGGAGAGAGATAAACAAGGAGAGAGATAAACAAGGAGAGAGATAGACAGGGAGAGAAATATACAAGGAGGCAGATGGACTGGGAGAGAGATAGACAGTAGGCAGATAGACAGGTAGGCAGAACTCATCATGTTTGGACACATGGTGTAAATTCCAGCAGTGTGACGAAAATCAAAGGTGATATTTGAGGTGTCATTTCCTTTTCTTCCAAATAATGAATAAAGACTCCACTTTTATTTAAGACCATATAAGGCATACAGGAAATGGATCAGGATGCAGGCGAAACTGTGATGAAGAAACATGTGGGACAGAGAACACACACAGAACAGAGCCAGAGGGAGGAGTTAATGTCTTTTAGAGTTAGTGTAAAACTAGGGGTCAGACAGGTAGTAGCACATGGACATGTACAGGTGTGTGTACAGGTGTGTGTCCAGGTGAGTGTCCAGGTGTGTGTCCAGGTGTGTGTCCAGGTGAGTGTCCAGGTGTGTGTCCAGGTGTGTGTACAGGTGTGTGTCCAGGTGAGTGTCCAGGTGTGTGTACAGGTGAGTGTGTTAGATTGTTTTAGCCAGCAGGTGGAGCTGTGTGCTGTGTCAGTGGTTGTGAACCAAGGACGTGGGAAGTGTGTGTGCGTGCATGTGTGCGTGTGTGTGTGTGTGTGTGTGTGCGTGTGTCTGTGTGTGTCTGTGTGTGTGTCTGTGTGTGTGTGTCTGTGTGTGCGTCTGTGTGTGTGTGTGTGTGTGTCTGTGTGTGTGCGTCTGTGTGTGTGTGTCTGTGTGTGTATGTGTGTGTGTGTGTGTGTGTGTGTGCGTATGCGTGTGTTTGTGTGTGTGTGTGTGTGTGTGTGTGTGTGTCTGTGTGTGTGTGTGTGTGTGTGTGTGTGTGTGCGTATGCGTGTGTTTGTGTGTGTGTGTGTGTGTGTGTGTGTGTGTGTGTGTGTGTGTGTGTGTGTGTTACAGCTCCCTGACATTTAGGATTCGTTTTACTGTGTCTAATAATAATAATAATAATAATAATAATAATAATAATAAAGAAACAAATACTTTAAAATGGAGTATTTTGAGCAGTTATTGAGTTTATGTCAGAAAGAATATTCTCTTGCCATCTATTACAATTTTAATTTATTAATGGAAACACATTTCACTTTCAAACAAACATATAAATAAATAAATACAGTACTGATTTTTTAGTACAAATCTTTCTCCGTTTAGATTATTTCTTATTGCTCTTTATAGTAAAGATGTTTATGTAGAAACATTTAATTTAATTGATTTTGAAGACATCTTTGCATTTCTTTGCACATGCCCAAGACCTTTGCACAGTAATGTATATAAATGAATATGTAATATTAACATGTGTAAAAAAACAAAACAAAAAAAAAACACATGAGTAAAGTTTTATATTAAACACACACACACACACACACACACACACACACACACACACACACACACACACACACATACACACAATGAAAATGGCAGCTGTGTGAGCAGGTGATGATCAGATTGATGTGAAATAAAGAAAATAAACCAGTCTGGTGTTAAAAAAAAAAAAGGACGAGCAGCTGCAGGGTCAGTGGAGTCGCTCTCAGGAGAATAAACTCCTTCAGGAAACATTTAAAGAGAAGAAAACAGGACATCAGTGCCAGGAATAATTCCCAAATGGGAAAAATCTGGAAAAGGTCCAGCTGCATTAGTGCTCCATGTTAAAGTGTATTAAAGTAAATTATTCACACTGTTCCTAAAGCAGCAGGATTCATACTGAGCTGCTAATAACTGCATCTTTCACTCAAGTGTAGAATTTCAACTGGATTTACAGGGTAAAGAATGAGCTCGCTTCAGATTTCATCAATAATCAATAACTGCAATATCAGTGCAGTGACCCTGAGATCTCTGTGAATCCAACAACTGTGTATTTTTAGATTGCATTAATAATTAATAAATAAACAATTGAATATAAATTAAAATACACTATATTTCCTCCAATATTAGGGGTGTATTTACACAGCTCCACCTGCAGGGGGCAGCAGCAACAAGGAATTATTAGTCATGTAGTGAAATAAAGACCTTTTCTCCTTATCTTTTTTAAAACAACAGTCAAGAAATCAAAACAGAGGAGAAGTATAATACAATGGTCACATGACTCATCTGTGTGTGTGTGTGTGTGTGTGTGTGTGTGTGTGTGTGTGTGTGTGTGTGTGTGTGTGTGTGTGTGTGTGTGTGTGTGAACAGAAAAAGATATCCCTGTGAACCTGCCCCTGTCCTGCTCCACTAAATACAAGAACATTCCATACAGGGAGTCTACTATAAGTTTAGCTAGCTAATATTAGCTTAGCCACAACAAAGATGTCACTGCTACATCCATGCCCAAACCACACAAAAAAACACCACACAAAACACACAAACGTACACAATGAAGAACTGCAGAGACACTGTAAGGTGGATACAGTGATGTCATCATGTGGACGTTCAGCCTGTGCCGAATAAATACTCAAATTAATAAATAAAAAAACACATAAATCTCATGTGTAAAGTGAATATATTTACACGTTTATAAATGTGTTGATGTAATTGGAGTGTGACAGAGAGCAGTGTGTGAGCTCAGACAAGCAAACATTCATATATATATATATATAAGGGCGCATGGTGGCTTAGTGGATAGTACGTTGGGTTGGGGGTTCGATTCCCGCGATTTCCCTGTGTGTGTGGAGTTTGCATGTTCTCCCCGTGCTGTGGGGGTTTCCTCCCCCAGTCCAAAGACATGCATGGTAGGCTGATTGGCATGTCCAAAATGTCTGTAGTGTATGAATGTGAATGTGTATGTGATTGTGCCCTGCAATGCATTGGCACCCTGTCCAGGGTGTACCCCGCCTTGTGCCCCATGCTCCCTGGGATAGGCTCGAGGTTCCCCCAGATCCTGAAGGATAAGCGGTATAGAAAATAGATGGATAAATAAATATATATGTGTATATAAATATAGAGGAAATATATGTCTTATTTCAGTACATTCACTGCATTATTAAATATACAAGATGCAAAGCACATATTACACAAAATTCTTTATTCATTATATTTTACTGTAGGCCTATAGGTTCATATAGATCACACACACACACACACACACACACACACACACACACACACACACACACACACACACAATGTCTTTAGGGATAAATTATCCAGTTTTCCATTTTAACCATCTGTGCTCCATCTGAGAGAGAGACATAAAGACGGGAGAGACAAAGAGAAAGAGAGAGAGAGAGAGAGAGTGTGTGTGTGTGTGGGGGGGGGGGGGGGGGGGGGGGGGTGCATTTACCCCCATTCATTCAAACTCGTAGCCACGCCCCTCAACGTAAAGCGAGGGGGCTCGACCAATGAGAAGGCGTGAATCAGGTCGCGCGGCTCTGCCGATGGTCAGCTGACTAAGGCGAGTCTATTTAAAGGTTGAGAGCAGAACCTGCTCCACTTCATTCATTTTCATTCCACAGAGCGCTTGAGTGACAGAACTCAATTTATCTCAGATTACCTCCGTTTAAACACACCGGAGTTTCCTGTTCAAAGCTCTACAACAGTATGTTAGTGAGATTAAATACTTTTATCCCACTTTCTCTGTGTTTAATGCTGATTTGCTCTGCACTGAGTGTGTGTGGCCAAGCCGCCTCACAGAATGAGCTCGTGAAAGGTAAGACACGTCATTTTTATAAACCTGTTTGTTTATATTAT
>NC_030420.2:95000-96823 GCF_001660625.3 Ictalurus punctatus
GCACTCACACCGACACCACAGACAGTCTTCACTCTAAGCCCTACACCGCTATCACCGGTGGAGACAGTGACCCCACGCAACCGCAGCAGAAGAACCTACAGGACAAGAACATCGAGAAGAATAAAACTAATCCGGAAATAATAAGGGAGAAGACGGACAAGGTGGAAGAATCGTCTAAACGAGCACAGCGTAAGGTGGAGATGTTGGAGGACTTGGGCCCAGAGTGCAGTGAAGGAGCGGCAGGAGAGGAACCCGCCACAGACATGGAGGAGAAAAGAGTCACCCCAGAGCAACCAGGTACTTTCAACCGTCCAGAGCAACCTGAAGAGCTCTACACCGAAGAGCAGATCGACCGATTTCTAGAACTGACGAAAGGAAAACGGAACATCTTACTGACTAAGTTCTTCCCGGACAGGAGGATCTTAAATCCGTACAACACACCATGGGCGTGATGTCGCCAAGGAGACGCTACAGATTGAGGAAATGGCAGCAATCGCAAGAGAGGATTTGACGTGTTCTTGGAATGCATTCGCATATACTGACGATCTACTGCTCTGACAGTGTTTTTTTTTGGTGGGGTGGTTTCTGAGTTGGGGGGGGGGTCTGTGGGGGTCGTTTTTTCTTCTTTCTTTTTCTCTTCCCTTCTTCTCTTTCTTCTCCTTCTTTCTCTTTTTAAAATGGGAAAAATGATTTTCAGAAGTGTAGATATGTAAATATACCAAAAATGTAACCTAATAAAGGTGTCTTAAAAGTCAAAGTCTCTCTCTCTCTCTCTCTATTCTCTCTCTTTATTCTCTCCTTATTCTCTCTCTATTCTCTCTCTTTATTCTCTCCTTATTCTCTCTCTATTCTCTCTCTTTATTCTCTCTCTTTATTCTCTCTCTATTCTCTCTCTCTATTCTCTCTCTCTATTCTCTCTTTATTCCCTCCTTATTCTCTCTCTTTATTCTCTCTCTATTCTTTCCTTATTCTCTCTCTTTATTCTCTCTCTATTCTCTCTCTCTATTCTCTCTCTCTATTCTCTCTCTCTATTCTCTCTTTATTCCCTCCTTATTCTCTCTCTTTATTCCCACTCTTTATTCTCTCTCTTTAATCTCTCTTTATTCTCTCTCTCTCTTTATTCTCTCTCTTTATTTTCTCTCTTCAGGTTAATAAGAGAAAATAACCGCAGCTTGTTACTGAGAAACGGCAAAGAAGTGTAAACTCCTCTGTACTGAACTCCATATTAAAGTTGATCACTTTGTGATTATTATTATTATTATTATTATTATTATTATTATTATTATTATTATTATTATTATTATTATGTTAGCAGTTGCAGTTAAAGGAATCCTGAAAGTTGAGGATGTAGCACCCACATACACACACACACCCACCCACACACACACCCACACACACACACACACACACCCACACATACACATAGAACATCCTGTGTCCTTCTTTTATTTAGTGTTTGTGTGTGTGTGTGTGTGAGTGTGTGTGTGTGTGTGTGTGTGTGTGTGTGTGTGTGTGTGTGTGTGTGTAAATTAAAGGAAGAACACATGCTCTTCACAGATGTGTGGTTTTCAAGTGTGTTTTCTAGTGAAATTTTAATAATTTACAGGAATTGAAAGTTTCAGTTCATTTCTGAGAATTTACTGTGACTCTCAATGCAGCTCACAGGAACTCGCGCGAGTTCAACTACAAACCCCACATTCCACCGTCCTCAATCCACACGCCAAGAGACCGCTCGGCACAGCCAGAGCAGTGATAACGAGCCCTATCTCCGTCTCTCTCTCTCTCTCCCTCTCTGTCTCCATCTCTCTCTCTCCCTCTCTCTC
>NC_030420.2:287054-289554 GCF_001660625.3 Ictalurus punctatus
TTAGGGTGTTAGTGATTAGGGTAATAGTGATTAGGGTGTTAGTGATTAGGGTAATAGTGATTAGGGTAATAGTGATTAGGGTAATAGTGATTAGGGTGTTAGTGATTAGGGTAATAGTGATTAGGGTAATAGTGATTAGGGTAATAGTGATTAGGGTGTTAGTGATTAGGGTCATAGTGATTAGGGTAATAGTGATTAGGGTGTTAGTGATTAGGGTGTTAGTGATTAGGGTAATAGTGATTAGGGTAATAGTGATTAGGGTGTTAGTGATTAGGGTAATAGTGATTAGGGTGTTAGTGATTAGGTGTTAGTGATTAGGGTAATAGTGATTAGGGTAATAGTGATTAGGGTGTTAGTGATTAGGGTAATAGTGATTAGGGTAATAGTGATTAGGGTAATAGTGATTAGGGTGTTAGTCATTAGGGTAATAGTGATTAGGGTAATAGTGATTAGGGTGTTAGTGATTAGGGTAATAGTGATTAGGGTGTTAGTGATTAGGTGTTAGTGATTAGGGTAATAGTGATTAGGGTAATAGTGATTAGGGTGTTAGTGATTAGGGTGTTAGTGATTAGGGTAATAGTGATTAGGGTAATAGTGATTAGGGTGTTAGTGATTAGGGTGTTAGTGATTAGGGTAATAGTGATTAGGGTTATAGTGATTAGGGTAATAGTGATTAGGGTAATAGTGATTAGGGTAATAGTGATTAGGTAATAGTGATTAGGGTGTTAGTGATTAGGGTAATAGTGATTAGGGTGTTAGTGATTAGGGTGTTAGTGATTAGGTGTTAGTGATTAGGTGTTAGTGATTAGGGTAATAGTGATTAGGGTAATAGTGATTAGGTGTTAGTGATTAGGGTAATAGTGATTAGGGTGTTAGTGATTAGGGTAATAGTGATTAGGGTGTTAGTGATTAGGGTAATAGTGATTAGGTGTTAGTGATTAGGGTAATAGTGATTAGGTGTTAGTGATTAGGGTAATAGTGATTAGGGTGTTAGTGATTAGGGTAATAGTGATTAGGGTGTTAGTGATTAGGGTGTTAGTGATTAGGGTGTTAGTCATTAGGGTAATAGTGATTAGGGTAATAGTGATTAGGGTGTTAGTGATTAGGGTAATAGTGATTAGGGTAATAGTGATTAGGGTGTTAGTGATTAGGGTAATAGTGATTAGGGTGTTAGTGATTAGGGTGTTAGTGATTAGGTGTTAGTGATTAGGGTGTTAGTGATTAGGGTGTTAGTGATTAGGTGTTAGTGATTAGGTGTTAGTGATTAGGGTAATAGTGATTAGGGTAATAGTGATTAGGTGTTAGTGATTAGGGTAATAGTGATTAGGGTGTTAGTGATTAGGGTAATAGTGATTAGGGTGTTAGTGATTAGGGTAATAGTGATTAGGGTAATAGTGATTAGGGTAATAGTGATTAGGGTGTTAGTGATTAGGGTAATAGTGATTAGGGTAATAGTGATTAGGGTAATAGTGATTAGGGTGTTAGTGATTAGGGTCATAGTGATTAGGGTAATAGTGATTAGGGTGTTAGTGATTAGGGTGTTAGTGATTAGGGTAATAGTGATTAGGGTGTTAGTGATTAGGGTGTTAGTGATTAGGGTAATAGTGATTAGGGTGTTAGTGATTAGGTGTTAGTGATTAGGGTAATAGTGATTAGGGTAATAGTGATTAGGGTAATAGTGATTAGGGTGTTAGTCATTAGGGTAATAGTGATTAGGGTAATAGTGATTAGGGTGTTAGTGATTAGGGTGTTAGTGATTAGGTGTTAGTGATTAGGGTAATAGTGATTAGGGTGTTAGTGATTAGGGTGTTAGTGATTAGGGTAATAGTGATTAGGGTAATAGTGATTAGGGTGTTAGTGATTAGGGTGTTAGTGATTAGGGTAATAGTGATTAGGTGTTAGTGATTAGGGTAATAGTGATTAGGTGTTAGTGATTAGGGTAATAGTGATTAGGGTGTTAGTGATTAGGGTAATAGTGATTAGGGTGTTAGTGATTAGGGTGTTAGTGATTAGGGTGTTAGTCATTAGGGTAATAGTGATTAGGGTAATAGTGATTAGGGTGTTAGTGATTAGGGTAATAGTGATTAGGGTAATAGTGATTAGGGTGTTAGTGATTAGGGTAATAGTGATTAGGGTGTTAGTGATTAGGGTGTTAGTGATTAGGTGTTAGTGATTAGGGTGTTAGTGATTAGGGTGTTAGTGATTAGGTGTTAGTGATTAGGTGTTAGTGATTAGGGTAATAGTGATTAGGGTAATAGTGATTAGGTGTTAGTGATTAGGGTAATAGTGATTAGGGTGTTAGTGATTAGGGTAATAGTGATTAGGGTGTTAGTGATTAGGGTAATAGTGATTAGGGTAATAGTGATTAGGGTAATAGTGATTAGGGTGTTAGTGATTAGGGTAATAGTGATTAGGGTAATAGTGATTAGGGTAATAGTGATTAGGGTGTTAGTGATTAGGGTCATAGTGATTAGGGTAATAGTGATTAGGGTGTTAGTGA
>NC_030420.2:294554-297054 GCF_001660625.3 Ictalurus punctatus
CACTAACGCATGTGGGTTCATCTCTCGTCTCTCTGAAATGTTTAAGTGCTCGCCGTGTAGCTCTGAGCTTCAGCTAAACTCTCTCTGGCTTTTCCAGATCTTCCACGTTCCTGAGGAAAAAACCTGCGACACTCACCATCGTGGAGAACAACCAGAGGTTCAGATAGAACGTTCCAGACAGAGCAGCTGTGTTTACATTGTTCATGAGTGCAAACGAAATGTTTATATTTTCACCGCTCTTAAACAGGATCAGAGACGAATCCAACCTGGCGGTCTGTCAGAAGCTCGTTTACACGCTCGTAAGAACCCGACAGAGCGGCGACGTGCTCCGAGTTACTGTAGGAAGCAGAAGCGTGCGAGTCCAGAGCGAGACAACACTGATACCGAGCAGCTAGCGCTAGATTAGCGGCGCGCTACCGTGACCTGTCTGTGATTTACTGATGTTCTGAGATGTACGGATCGTCGGGTCTAGCTGACCTGCGTGTCTCAGGCGTTGTTCAGGACTTATTAAGACGTGTTGATCAGACCTTCTCTGACACTGCAGGTCTTGTCTGGGACTTGTTCAGACTTGATTAGACCTGATCAGACCTGATTAGACTTGTTTATTGTGATTTGCTGATCTCACCATCTCTGATGTTGTTTAATTCAAATGTAAAGATTTGTTCAAGACTTGTTACACAGTAACCATGACAACAGGACTGAGACACACCCCATTCTTGCGTCCTGATGATGAGCAGCACTATATGTACACTGCCCTCCATTAATATTGGCACCCTTGGTAATATGAGCAAAGAAGGCTGTGAAAAATCGTCTTTATTGTTTAACCTTTTGATCTTTTGTTCAAAAAGAATTCACAAAAATACTCTGCGCTCATGGAGATCAAACAGTTACAACACAGGTTTATCCAAAAAATATCTCTGTTAAATATAGGTGTGCAACAATTATTGGCACCCCTATGAATTCATATGAGAAAAATATATTTGAAGTATATTCCCACTGATATTCTAAATCTTTTGGTACACATGCGTGGGAAAATACGCACACTCTTCCTACTTCCACAGTCATTAAGAGAGTAATTAGCAGACATGTGTTACTAATGAAATGTGATCATCAGGAAGTGTGACTACCCGTGTAAAATCAGAGCTTTTGGAAGTTTGGTGTTTTGGAACCATGAAGAAACTCAGAGAAGTAACTGTTGCTGGTCATCAATTGTGGAAGGGTTAGAATTAGGAATAAGTCTTCTCTCCAGAAAGAACACGGAGCACGACTCAGGTTTGCAAAACTGCATCTGAACAAACCACAAAAGTTCTGCAACAATATCCTTTAGACTGATGAGGCCAAGGTGGAGATGTTGGGTCATCATGCACAGCACCATGTTTTTGTGAAAAGCAAACACGGCGCATGACCACAAACACCTGATACCAGCTGTGAAGCCTGCTGCTGGCGGAGGGGGGATGGGGCTTTGGGTTTTGTAGCCACAGGACCTGGGAAACTTAGTCACTGAGACGATGATCTCCACTTTGTACCAGAATATTCCTGAGATGACTGTGAGGCCATCTGTCCTGCGGTTTAAGCTGGGCTGAAATTGGGTCATGCAACAGGACAGTGAACCCAAACACACCAGAAAATCCACATCTGAACAGCTGAAGGAGAAAAAAATCAAGGTGTTGGAAAGTCCAAGTCAAAGTCCAGACCTCAGCCCCATTGAGATGCTGTGGTGGGATCTTAAGAGAGCTGAGCATGAACGAATCTCCTCAAACATCAGTGAACTGCAGCACCGCTGTGAAGAAGAGTGGGTCAGAACTTCTCCGAAACGATGCAAGAGACTGAGAAACTCCTGCAGAAACAAGCGTCAGGTTATTGCTGTTAAAGCTGCTTCTACATGCTATGAATTATAGGGTGTACTTATTTTCCCACCTGGTTTCTGAATGCTGGTGTATTATTTGGGAAGAAATGACTACATTTTGAAATCTGTTGTGTTTTTGTTGTTGTCACCTGAAGTTATTTGTTTGTTTATAGAAGTTGTTGAGGATGTATACTTTATATTAAACATGCTGAAGCACGGTGACGTTAGCACGTGATAACAGCACCCAAGACGTGTACGTGTGAGTGTGAGTGTGTGTGAGATAGGCTTAGTTTTGTCATGTAAAATGATTATACATGTCGCTGTGTATGTGTGTGTGTGTGTGTGTGTATCTGTCTGTCTGTCTGTGTGTGTGTGTGTGTGTGTCTGTCTGTATGTGTCTGTCTGTCTGTGTGTGTGTGTGTCTGTCTGTGTGTGTGTGTGTGTGTTTGACTTCATTATTAAAGTCTATTTGTGCTTTTCTTGTGTAACTGTTACTAAAGGTGAACTTTGCACTCTGGATCCGAGCGATCTGATTGGCCGCTGCTCCGTGGCCTTTCCTCTTGTGGCACCTGCTTATCTTTAATAAACATTAGCACATTCTGCTCGTGCACCGCTTCTCGACCTTTATGGATTTATTTCGAGGATTTATTAACT
>NC_030420.2:309554-334554 GCF_001660625.3 Ictalurus punctatus
CTGGGACAAGGTAGGACACGCCCATCATCTCTGCAGTCCTTCTGACTGAACCTCATTCAGGATTTAAACATTTCTTAGACATCATTACTTTAATTAAGCTCAACTATGCTGACTAGCATAGCTAATCATGCTAGAAATGCTAGCTAGCACGTTCCATAAGCTACCTGTTTCCTGCTGTTACAGTGTTAACTAGCTGAACATATCTAATGTCTAACATCTGAAAAACAGCATGAAGCATATAGTGCAGCTATTCGCATCCTTAAACACAAAGACATGACAGCGCTGTGCTAATGTTAATTAGCTTTCTCCAACTAATGTTACATTAGCGAGCTAAAGTTAGGCTAAGTACCTCATTCTCCCTGTCTCTCTCTCTGTCTCTCTCTCTGTAGTTGGATCTGGAGAGCGGTACTCAGCAGTCTATCTACGGTCTGCACACGGGGAAACATTACGAGGTTCGAGTTCGCTGTACGATGTCTGCCTTCAAAAACTTCGGTGATTTCAGTGACAGCGTCTTTGTTCACGTCCCATCGATCTTGAGCCAAGGTTCTGATTCTCACACACACACACACACACTCTCACACACTCTCACACACACTCTCACACACACACACTCGCACACACTCACACACACACACTCTCACACACTCTCACACACACTCTCACACACACACACTCGCACACACTCACACACACACACTCGCACACACTTGATTCTAACCCAGACTCTGACATGTTTTTATTATTCAGTTATTTAAACACGAGCACTGTAACGGAGCGTGTGTGTACAGTGGAATTTCTTCAGGAGAAACCGACTGGAGCGCTGTGTGCATCATCGCTACAGCTCGCAGACGGTGTGTAAATGAAACGCTGTTGTTTTAATCAGAATCGATGTTCCCCATGAGGCTGCTGTTGATCGTCGGAGTCGTGGTGCTGCTGATCTTCCTCGTCCTCGTCCTCCTCTCACAGCAGCAGAGGTAACACACGCAATACACACTCACTGTTCTGCTTCCGGACAACAATAATAAGATATTACATCGGTTCATGTGTGTGTGTGTGTGTGTGTGTGTGTGTGTGTGTGTGTGTTTAGGTTAATGGTGATTTTGCTGCCTCCTGTTCCAGTGCCTAAAATTAAAGGGATCGATCCGGAGCTTTTAAAGGTAAAGTGTTTTTCAGGCAGATGTTCAGGAGGTGTGAGAATCTCCCGTGATCATTAATAAAGAATAAAGATTTAATGACGTCACTTCCTTTATAAAATACAGCGGTTTATCCGGATCATGGTGTGCGGTAACATGCACACCTGGCACAGATGTGTGAAAGAGCTCAGTGTAGAAGGCAGTGGAGCGCTGAGTTCCGGATGCTGATTGGTCAGGAGGTGTTGATTAGTTTTCTGTAACAGCGGTTCTGACTGTAGCGACGCTTCACAGCACAGCTTTATTTATAATTAATGCTCTCCTTCTAATACCTTATCGTTTCTGGTTTTCTGTTTTCTTTAACATTTATCGATGGAAGGAGTCTCCAGTGTCAGTGATGTGTAAAGGTCAGAGGTGAAGCTGTAACTTTACGTTTTCTCCACATCTTCATCACAGAGATTACACTCCTCTACTGTTTCACTCTCACACACACTGCGACTTCTGCCTTATTCACCTGAAGAGAGAGAATAGAGAGAGTAGAGAGAGAATAGAGAGAGAGAATAGAGAGAATAGAGAGAGAGTAGAGAGAGAATAGAGAGAGAGAATAGAGAGAGAGTAGAGAGAGAATAGAGAGAGAGAGAATAGAGAGAGTAGAGAGAGAATAGAGAGAGGGAATAGAGAGAATATTGAGAGAATAGAGAAAGAGAATAAAGAGAGAGAATAGAGAGAGAGAATAGAGAGAGAGAGAGAATAGAGAGAGAGAATAGAGAGAATAGAGAGAGAATAGAGAGAGAGAATAGAGAGAGAGAGTGAGAGAATAGAGAGAATAGAGAGAGAGAATAAAGAGAGAGAATAGAGAGAGAATAGAGAGAGAGAATAGAGAGAGAGAGTGAGAGAATAGAGAGAGAGAATAGAGAGAATAGAGAGAGAGAATAGAGAGAGGGAATAGAGAGAATAGAGAGAGAGAATAGAGAGAGGGATGGTGAGGGAACGAGTGTTTATTGCTGCTGTAACGTAAGCGAGGACGTGTGTGTATATATGTATGGATGTGTGTATGTGTGTGTGTGTGAGTGTGAGTGTATTGTGCAGTGAGGTGTGAGTTAGCTTGCAGTGAGACAGATTAGCGGTTAGCATGCTCAGATCTATGTGTGAGTGAAGGTGTGAGGGTGAAGGTGTGTGAGGGTGAAGGTGTGAGAGTGAAGGTGTGTGAGTGAAGGTGTGTGAGTGAAGGTGTGAGTGTGAAGGTGTGAGAGTGAAGGTGTGAGAGTGAAGGTGTGTGATTGAAGGTGTGTGATTGAAGGTGTGAGGGTGAAGGTGTGAGGGTGAAGGTGTGTGAGTGTGAAGGTGTGAGAGTGAAGGTGTGTGAGAGTGAAGGTGTGAGAGTGAAGGTGTGTGATTGAAGGTGTGTGAGAGTGAAGGTGTGAGGGTGAAGGTGTGAGGGTGAAGGTGTGTGGTGAAGGTGTGAGGGTGAAGGTGTGAGAGTGAAGGTGTGTGAGTGAAGGTGTGAGGGTGAAGGTGTGAGTGTGAAGGTGTGAGTGAAGGTGTGAGTGAAGGTGTGAGGGTGAAGGTGTGAGTGTGAAGGTGTGAGTGTGAAGGTGTGAGTGAAGGTGTGAGGGTGAAGGTGTGAGAGTGAAGGTGTGAGAGTGAAGGTGTGAGAGTGAAGGTGTGAGTGTGAAGGTGTGAGTGAAGGTGTGAGGGTGAAGGTGTGAGGGTGAAGGTGTGAGAGTGAAGGTGTGAGGGTGAAGGTGTGAGGGTGAAGGTGTGAGAGTGAAGGTGTGTGAGGGTGAAGGTGTGAGTGAAGGTGTGAGGGTGAAGGTGTGAGGGTGAAGGTGTGAGTGTGAAGGTGTGAGGGTGAAGGTGTGTGAGAGTGAAGGTGTGAGGGTGAAGGTGTGGGTGAAGGTGTGAGAGTGAAGGTGTGTGGGTGAAGGTGTGAGGGTGAAGGTGTGAGTGAAGGTGTGAGGGTGAAGGTGTGAGGGTGAAGGTGTGAGTGTGAAGGTGTGAGGGTGAAGGTGTGTGAGAGTGAAGGTGTGAGGGTGAAGGTGTGGGTGAAGGTGTGTGGGTGAAGGTGTGAGGGTGAAGGTGTGAGTGAAGGTGTGAGGGTGAAGGTGTGAGTGAAGGTGTGAGTGAAGGTGTGTGGGTGAAGGTGTGAGGGTGAAGGTGTGAGAGTGAAGGTGTGTGAGGGTGAAGGTGTGAGAGTGAAGGTGTGAGTGAAGGTGTGAGGGTGAAGGTGTGAGGGTGAAGGTGTGAGGGTGAAGGTGTGAGTGAAGGTGTGAGGGTGAAGGTGTGAGTGAAGGTGTGAGAGTGAAGGTGTGTGAGGGTGAAGGTGTGAGAGTGAAGGTGTGAGTGAAGGTGTGAGGGTGAAGGTGTGAGTGAAGGTGTGAGTGAAGGTGTGAGTGTGAAGGTGTGAGGGTGAAGGTGTGTGGTGAAGGTGTGAGTGAAGGTGTGAGGGTGAAGGTGTGTGAGTGAAGGTGTGAGTGAAGGTGTGAGGGTGAAGGTGTGAGGGTGAAGGTGTGAGTGTGAAGGTGTGAGGGTGAAGGTGTGAGGGTGAAGGTGTGAGTGAAGGTGTGAGAGTGAAGGTGTGTGAGTGAAGGTGTGAGAGTGAAGGTGTGTGAGTGAAGGTGTGAGAGTGAAGGTGTGAGAGTGAAGGTGTGAGGGTGAAGGTGTGAGGGTGAAGGTGTGAGTGAAGGTGTGAGTGAAGGTGTGAGTGTGAAGGTGTGAGGGTGAAGGTGTGTGAGGGTGAAGGTGTGAGTGAAGGTGTGAGGGTGAAGGTGTGTGAGTGAAGGTGTGAGTGAAGGTGTGAGGGTGAAGGTGTGAGTGAAGGTGTGAGGGTGAAGGTGTGAGTGTGAAGGTGTGAGGGTGAAGGTGTGAGTGTGAAGGTGTGAGTGTGAAGGTGTGAGTGAAGGTGTGTGAGTGAAGGTGTGAGTGAAGGTGTGAGGGTGAAGGTGTGAGAGTGAAGGTGTGAGTGAAGGTGTGAGGGTGAAGGTGTGAGAGTGAAGGTGTGTGAGTGAAGGTGTGAGGGTGAAGGTGTGAGGGTGAATTAAGGTGTGTGTGTGTATTAAGTGTTGTCTGTGTGAAGCCCCATGACAGTCTGACCTAACCGCTCCACGGCGATGAATAAAGCTCTGAACTGAACTCGGCTGCTGAAGGAGGTGCAGGAAGTGGAGGTTGGAGGAGCTGAGAGAGCTGAATGAACTGAGAGCCAGGAGGGAAAATGTTTACCCCCTAATCTTAATCCTGAGCCGTACAGCAAATTATATGCAAATTATATGCAAATTATATGCAGAATGGTTTTGTAATAATAAATGTTTTAATGAATATGACTATGGGGTAATGTAAAATTCTTTTCTGATGTTTACAGAAAGGGAAACTGGAGGAACTGAACGCTCTGCTCAGCAGCCAGCACATGTACAAACCCGACTCGTACCCTGACGACTCGTGGGTCGAGTTTATCCAGATCGATTTGGACGAAGCGGCAGAGAAAAATGAGAACTCGGACAAGCAGCGTCTGCTCGATCCCTCCCATCACGGTACCACTCTGTGCCTAGGCTCCTCCCACAAAGGTGATGACGATTCCGGTCTGGAGATGGAACCTGACAGGGAAGAGCGCCACCCTCTGGTCAGCAGGAGCAGCTCCACACCGACTCCGGAATCGCAGAGTGAGGTTCAAACGCAGTTGGAAAGAAATGACGGGAATAAATGGATGAACATGGATTTTTATGCGCAGGTGAGTGACGTCACACCTGCAGGGGGCGTCGTCCTTGCGCCTGAGGAACAGAAAAACACGCTGATCAAGAAAAAGGGCGAAGGAAAGGAAGAGGACAACAAGAAGAACCTGGACATCCAGCTCGTGGTGATTGGCTCGGACGGAGGATATTCATCTGAAAACGTCGCCCGCCAACTTGTTCCCGACTCGCCGTCCAATCAGGACTCAGATCAGCCGTATCACGTTCTTAATCCCGACGCTGAAGAAGAAAGGCAGGCGTCTTCCTATATCTCTGAGCCTCCTCCGCCCTCCGTGCTGCCTCCTCTTCCAGACTACACCGTCGTACAGGAAGTGGACGAGCAGCACAGCATTCTTCTCGATCCTAATTCCGCACCTCAGCCGCCATCTTGCACTCAAAATCCCACCAAATGCCCCCCAAACATGCCTGTCGGGTATCTCACACCAGAGCTGCTGGAGAACTTCAGCCCGTGAGCGGGTCGCTGATACGCGCTCGTCCTCCGACTGCTCGGATCCAAAGTCTCTACATCACGGCTGGCGGAGTCGGAACCTCGGCCGTACCTGTGATGGAGTGTGTGGTGATCTGTATGGCCATGCTGCGGGGAAAATAACCAATGAGCCGTGTGTGTGTGTGTGTGTGTGTGTGTGTGTGTGTGTTCGTCTTGTGCTTTCGTGAGTGAGTCAGTCACGTTACGTATAAACAGTTTAAGACATATATACCTGAGTTAATGCAACACAGGGACATTTTACCTCCTGACTAGACCTGTGCCAATAATCAGCTCCATCGCTCAGCACACTCGGCATCGGCAGTCTCATATGTGTCCATGGGGTTTCCTCCGGGATCTCCAGTTTCCTCCCATCTCCCATTCGGCGGATTGGAGACTCTAAATTGCCACCACTTTCAAAAATAAAGTACCGATCTGTACCTGTCCTTGTTGCCGAGGCGGTACCATCGTTTGTGCCCTCAGGGTATATTTTTCACCTGGGAACATGAATGTAGTGTCATTTTGAAAACAGTTGGCTTCCTATTCAGAGTGTATTCCCACATCTGTGTTCCCAGGATCGACTCTGGATCCACTACCACGCTGAGCACGATAACATGGCTACCACGGTACCAGACTGCGTCACTCAGATGGTACTTTTTAAGGTACCAAACAGTACTTGTTGGTGTGGTACCATTAAAGGTGCATGCGTTGTACATTTAGTGTGTATCTTGTACCTGGGAAGCTGCATGTGGACTTACTTTAACTAGCTTTTAGACTAAAGTACAGAACAGGTCCATAAGGTCCAATTACTGTAAGTACCTTAAAGACATGAAGATACACAGTAAAGCTATAAAACATGCGTCCCAGTGCAGTGGAAAGGAGGCATACGTAGGGTTAGGTACCTTTATTTCTGAGAGCACTGCGCAAATTTAAACTTATGTTTAGTTCTTTAGGAGTCAGTATTGTACCTTCAGCAGGTTTTGAAGGCTCCACACCACGGCTATGAAAGCTGTAGTCCGGAGGACGTCAAGCAACCGTACAGTTCAGGACCTGTTTCACAGTCTTCTGGAAGCTCTTACATCGAGTACGTCATTCTGAATAATTCAGTCTTTCAGTCCAGGCAGGATTATTTCATGATCATATCGTTAAAAACTGGAATAATTTGTCACATTGGAGATTAAGGAGCGGTTGAACACTCTTTATTCTCACTAATTTGATAAAGCGAGTCCTCCACCATTGGAACGGTGTCACACTTTAATAAACACCGTCTTTATTATTAACTCGCTGGTTTTGTAAAGCATGATATTGGCACAAGCCTACTCTTGATACGCTAATGTGAACCATGCACACATCGTTATCCAATCAGATTTGCTCAAGCACAGAACCAATGGGACGAGAGATTAACTGTGTCCATGGCAACACCAGTGGTTTATTTACAGCGATTCGGCACAGACTTCAGACGAAAGCACAAACCGAGAGCAGGACAAATGATGATTCCATTAGGACTCTGAGACATGATGGTGAAGCGGAAACGTGTGTGTGTGTGTGTGTGTGTGTGAGTGTGTGTGTGTGTGTGTGTTGTAACGGAGGTCTATCCACATTATCAAGGTCAAGAAGAAAACACGTCCTTGCGAACGCCTCTTGTCTTAATGAACCGAACTGAAGTGGGACGTTTCTCGTCTCTCAGCTTCACCACAGACGTTTTGCTTTAATGACACGTAGCAGTGTGACGTCAGAACGTTAGCTTTAGTGTCGGGACTGTAAACATTTCAACGTGTTTTATTGTTTTAAACACATATGATGTCAGGAATCAGAAAGGAACGTTGTGATTGTGTGTAGATTCGCTTTCATTACTATAATCACAGCTTATTAAGGACACGAGCTCATGTCATTTCCACCAAGGAACATGTAAGTGTGTGTGTGTGTGTGTGTGTGTGTGTTAGTTTTACAAATGATCAAATAATTTGACATGATGGACAATGCTGCTAACGCTGGTTTAATTCAGACGGCAGTATGAGGACGTCTGTCGTTATTCGGGACAAGTTTGAAGGTTTTAGAAATTTCTGTGGCAGAGTTTTTGGACGAATGTGATGAGACTGAAGCGTTGTAGATAATATTGTACATGGTGATAAGGTTGAGGCAGTTATCCTGATCTACAAGTGACGTGCTGGCACTTGCCTAGCTGTGTAGAAATCATCGGGGCTGGAGTTGCTGCTTGCCGGTGAATCTCGAGTTGTTTTGTACGTATCTAAGCGCTGCACGCTTCTATAACACGGATAACTCAAACGCACATCACAGACCACGCCGTACATAAAGCCCTGAGAGAACACTACAGTCGTTTAAACACAAAAGAAGGTGATGAGAATCGGTTATACACGACATCTCACAGTTCAGCTCCGTGCAAGATGATGCTAATATCACAAACCTTAATCAAATTGAATTGTTACGCGCTCATCGTGACATTTATCACAACGTCAAAACGTGAACCACATGGCACCGTGTTGTCTTGAACAGGAAACAATCGCTGAGTAGCTAAACGCATGTTATGACCAATCAGTGGCTCTGGATAAGGTAAGCCCCGCCTCCTGTAGTATGCCTCCGGAGCGGGTTGTAAAAATCCTCCTCGCTCTCTCTGATTAACACGTGAGTGAGGTTCCTGAAAAGGTTCCTGTGGTGGAAATGTTTTGATCTCGGGAAATCGGACAGCTCGTTATTGTTTTGTAAACAGTTTTACAGAAGCCTCACAGTGCTGCTTTTACTCGTATTCACACGTTTTCTCACGTGTGTTTGACGCGTTCTCTCAGAAATAAGCTAATTTACAGATTAAAGTGCTCGTGAAACAGTCTGATGGTGCAGTTCATTCTGTATCTGGATACATTTCTCTATGAAACAGGAAGACAAGTGTTTTTACCCGACTGGTTAATAATCAGTAAAGTTTACATTTGTGTGGGCGGGGCATGCGTAAGCTAGAGAGAATTTAATTGGATGCAAATTGAGGCCGTGCCCCTAAAGTGCAGGATGAGTCATCAGTATTTTTCCACTGTTTTCTAGCATGTCGACATACGGAACTCTCCGGAACCATTCTGATTTCATGAGCACTTTAATTCATCTTAAACAGCCATAAACATTTATATTCAGTATTATTCTTTTTTGTTGTTGTTGCATAAATGCAGTTATACACAGGATTTACTCTAACAGATGTACATAGGACACAATACTGAAATATTCTGTGTTTTCAAATCCAGTGAATATTTTCAGCTCTGTAAACACACCGGACATGTCGGCTGTGTTCCTTCCTGATCTCAACACTCCCTCGTTTACTTTCCCTTGGTCAAGTCCCCTGAACGCCCCTTTAAAGTGAAGTGCATTAAATGAGGAGCGAGTCGACTTACCCAGAAGGCACTGCTCTATTTCTGAAGCTGTGAACATGGAAGTAATAATAATTTTCAGCATGCTAGCAAGTTAGCAAACCTATTCTTGGTCACTAGGGGAAGTTAACGAGGGTGGATTGGAAACAGGAGTGCCCCAGAGCAGGTGTTGAGTGTTACCTGTTCCAGGTGTATCAGGAGTGAAAATGTGCACATGCAGGAATAATCTGAAGCTAATGAAGATGAAGCTAAGCGTAGTGTGTATAAACTGTTGCCTCATTAAGGACAATGCTGCTGCTCCAGCTGATAAACCAGCAACGGAAATGTCTTAAATCACCACGGAAACGTAGTTTACAATACGCAGTTGTGAGGGACGCACCGAGACACCGGTGGAGCGAGCCGGTGTGGACTGACACGCTGGCTAACACTGAACTGTGTAAATCATCAGAGAGACGCTGAAGGTTATTAAAATGTCCTCGTCAGTAGGAGACGGGGCCGATATCCACGGCACGCTGGAGAGGGGAACGCGATTGGTGCGTCTCTAGCGTTTATGCTAAGCTTACACTGAATGCTGTACTGTTATTAAGCTCAGTCTGTGCTGCTGCTTCACTTCTTCTGTTTATTTTCAGGTGAATTTATAATGTGTATTAGCGTGTGGGAGAGTACGAGTGTGTAAGAGTGTGTATGAGCGTGTATAAGGGTTTATGAGTGTTTATTGGTGTATATTGCACACAGTTTACCTTCTCTCTCTCTCTCTCTCTCTCTCTCTCTCTCTCTCTCTCTCTCTCTCTCTCTATCTCTCTCTCTCTCTCTCTCTCTCTCTCTCTCTCTCCACCCCCTTGTTATGAGGTGTTTTGGGAGGAAGTGCTTCAGGCCGTCACGCCTCAGGAGGAGGCTGTAAAATTGCACATCTTATTTTTCTTCAGCTCAATAAAAGCTCATTTGCTTTACAGCTTTATTCTCACTGTGTTCATCAGTAACTAACTGTGTTAATGAGTGAGTGATGGTGGTAGTGAGTGAATGATTGTGTAAATGATGGTGTTAAAGATGGAGTTAATGACGGTGCAAATGAGTGAGTGATGGTGTTAATGGTTATGTAAATGATGGTGTTAATTATGGTGTTGATGAGTGAGTGATGATGTAAATGATGGTGTAAATGATGGTGTTAATAAATAAATAATGGTGTAGATGATAATGATGGTGGTAATGATGGTGTAAATGAATAAATGATGGTGTGAGTGATGGTGTTAATGATGGTGGTAGTGATGGTGGTAGTGATGGTGGTAATGATGGTGGTAGTGATGGTGGTAATGATGGTGGTAGTGATGGTGTTAATGATGGTGTGGGTGATGGTGGTAATGATGGTGGTAGTGATGGTGTGGGTGATGGTGGTAATGATGGTGGTAGTGATGGTGTTAATGAGTGAGTGATGGTGTAAATGATGGTGGTAATGATGGTGGTAGTGATGGTGGTAATGATGGTGTGGGTGATGGTGGTAGTGATGGTGTGGGTGATGGTGTTAATGATGGTGGTAGTGATGGTGGTAATGATGGTGGTAGTGATGGTGTTAATGAGTGAGTGATGGTGTAAATGATGGTGGTAATGATGGTGGTAGTGATGGTGGTAGTGATGGTGGTAGTGATGGTGTAAATGATGGTGGTAATGATGGTGGTAGTGATGGTGGTAATGATGGTGGTAGTGATGGTGGTAGTGATGGTGTAAATGATGGTGGTAATGATGGTGTGGGTGATGGTGGTAATGATGGTGGTAGTGATGGTGGTAGTGATGGTGGTAATGATGGTGGTAGTGATGGTGGTAGTGATGGTGTAAATGATGGTGGTAATGATGGTGGTAGTGATGGTGGTAATGATGGTGGTAGTGATGGTGGTAATGATGGTGGTAGTGATGGTGGTAATGATGGTGGTAGTGATGGTGGTAATGATGGTGGTAGTGATGGTGGTAGTGATGGTGGTAATGATGGTGGTAGTGATGGTGGTAGTGATGGTGTAAATGATGGTGGTAATGATGGTGGTAGTGATGGTGGTAGTGATGGTGGTAATGATGGTGGTAGTGATGGTGGTAATGATGGTGGTAGTGATGGTGGTAATGATGGTGGTAGTGATGGTGGTAGTGATGGTGGTAGTGATGGTGTTAATGAGTGAATGATGATGACGTTGGATTCGATCGTATCGTTACAGTTCTATATTTGAACCCATGTGTTAAATGATGTAGTGGCAGAAATGAGCCCGGGTTATTCCACGATACCGAGCGTCTGAACGCAGCCTCGCTCACAGTCAACATCGTCTCATTAATCCCTGATCGAATGGAACTTCAGCATGAAATCGAACTCGCCGTCTCACACACACTTCTGACTCATCTTCCGACTCCAGGATTAAACTCATGGGCGTGCGTTATTTTAAAGCGGTTCTGAACACGACGGAAAGTTCCGTCTCTGGACTAACGAGCATGCGCTGCTAATCTCCATTAACACGAGCGTGAAGCGCGCGAGACGCTGTCCTGTGACACAGAGCCATGCTGAGGACAGGAGATGCATTATGGGAGGTAAGGTCAACACACACAAGGCACTAATACTCGGAGCGATGGGAAAAATACGCGGTGCGGGTTTCAGGAGGCTGAAGTGCACTCGGTGAAAGCAGATCAGCTAATTAAGCGTCCTAGATGCACTTAGCAACCCTGCGTGGGTCTGATTGACTCGGATGAAGCCGCTCTCACACGCTGCCTCTCAGGACATTGCAGGTAATTACCCATCAGTCTCTGCTCCTCCGTGTCCAGTCTTCAGGCCAATTAAGCGTGTAAAGCCACCCACCATGGCACTTTACTGCTTCAGCATGCTCGTTGACCTTCTCCTCTAATGAATGGTTATTTGCTGAGGAAACACATGGAGGAGAGAGCAGACCCTCATCGTGTTGACGTGACAGACATTAACGAAGTGAAAGACCGTGTTTTAGATGATTTCATTGTGCAAATTCTCATGAATATGGAAAGTTATTCATTAACATTTTACATGTAAAATACCACAGAAATATAGTTTTATTCTGCTGGCCAAATTTGTAAGAAATATATATTTATATGTATTGTATTTAACAACAGAACAGAAATTAGGCTTGTTACACTGACATTTTGGATGTTTTTGTGCAGAAAGTCGAAACAGAAAAGTGCTGCGTTCATCACAGTCAGCCATGTTGAGTGGGAGGAGCAACACTTAATGGCGTAATAAAAATCAGGATAGTGATGTACACGCAGACACGGGGAGGGATTGTGATCAGGGACAGCTGAAGAAAGACGCTTCACGATGAATGTACCTAATGAGTTTGTTCTGGAGGGGGCGTGGTCTAGTGTGGGCTGTGGGCGGGGAGGAGGCGGGGTGAGCTGGCAGGTGAAGCGTGATGACGCACTCAGTTTGAACTTGAGTTTTGGTTTCCGTTTTATTTTGTGTTTTATGAAGCAGGTGAAAAAACGAAATGAAATGAAATGCAATGAAACATGAAGCTCCGGCAAAAGTCACCAGTCTCACACACACACACACACACACACACACACACACACTGGGTTCTACAGGTTCTTAACAGATGAAATTTAGATTAGATTTTTATTTGCTAATTGTTTCACTGGGTCTGACACATCCTGCAATAAGCTCTGAACAGTTTTACACAGCGAGCAGATATCAACAGGCTGTTAGATAAAAACTAATATCCTCACAGTGTGGACCAGGACACCAGGACACCTGGTTTAGAGGACTCCTCTAAACCAGGGGCCCAGTCTTCTCCGGAGAGGGCCGGTGTGGGGCAGGTTTTCATTCCAACCAATCAGGAGCCACACCTGATTCCACCTGTTTAATCTGTTGATCTTGGCTTTCAGTAGAATCAGGTGTGGCTTCTGATTGGTTGGAATGAAACCCTGCACCACACCGGCCCTTATTATTGTTTTTTTTTTGTAATTTATTAATTATTTATTTGCATTGTATTTATGAAATATTTGGGCCATGTGCATGTTACAGTATTATATAAATAAAAAACAGTAATAATTGTACATGTTTGAACAGTTACTGTGTGTTGAGAAAAGATGGCGGCGCAGTGACACACAGCTCTCAGCTCCTGAGTCTCTGCTCAGCTTTAATCAACACCCCCACTTGGTTCAGGGGTGTGGGCGGGGCCAAGGGGCGGGGCCGAGGGACGACAAGCGCCAACCAATCATGGCGGTTTACACCGGGGGGAGGAGGTGGCACGCAGACACTGTGGCGTGTTTCCCAGGCACGCGAGGGGAACTGCTGATCCCAGCCAATCACAAGTCGCGTTTGTACTGTGCCTTATTAATATTCATGACGCGTGCTGCACCGGAGCAGGCTGAGAGGGTGGGGTTTGAAAATGCGCCAAAGGGAGAGGACCGGGGGCGGGGGCGGGGCGGGGTAGGAGGCGGGGCAACTGGAAGAAAATGTATAGCACGCGTGCGTCCTCTGTCGGTTAATCCGTGAACAACCATGGATAAGACAGATAATACAATGCATTTTATTATTATTATTATTATTATTGTTATTATTATTATTATTGTTGTTGTTGTTGTTGTTGCATAAACAGCTATGAAAAAAATAACGGCCAGTTTAAATTAATTTTATGTCAAACATATAAAGCACTTTACGTAAATGTGAAGCTTAATTATTTATTTATTTATTACTTGAAACATTCCAACCCTAGAAAGAAAAATCAAACTTCATAACACTTTTAATAGTTTTATTAAACCTGCAGCTGGATTTATTTATTTATTTATTTACATTTGAACATGGTTTATAGATCTACAGTATTATTATTGTTATAAATTGCTAGATAACAGGCTAGAGCACGAATACATAAATCACAGTTACGACTCGGCTGAATTCCAACGTAAATAAATAAATATAGATTTAGCCGAGGGTCAGAGAGTATTTTTTTAATTCCACATGTGATGGTTATAGAGAGAGAGGACGCTTTCACAGTTCTAGAGAAAACTTACAGATTAATAAACATAATGTTTTCATTAACAACCTTAAACCTGATCTTGGCACCCTGTTGTTTTTAGTACACACTTTGTTACAGATGTTCATTAGATGAAGTCTACGTTATGGAGTCAGAAAAAAAACAACTTTAGATTTCCAAACATTAGTTTTCCAGCAAAAATAAAATAAATAAATAAGCGCCTGCGACAGTCTCCAGAAGAACCGTGCGCTCTTAAAAATATAGGTTCTTTAATGATTATTTACAGCACCATAGATTGTGTCAAGAACCTTCTTCTGTGTCAAGAGCCATTTTTCACTGTATTGTGCTTGAGCTGAGCTGTATGGTTCTTTGGAGATTAAAGAAGTTGTGTTAAAGGTTCTTCAGAGCAGTCTACTGGTTCTTCAAGGTCTCATCCCTTGACAGGTTAAAGTGAACCTACTGCATGAGGTTCTTTGTGGGATTGGATTTGTGTGAAGGTTCTCCTGGCGTCACTCTTAACAACCGTTCTTTGATTCCTTAAAGCAAGAACTAAAGTTTTTTTAGAGAACGTAAAATAACATGGTTCCTTGTGGCACTGTTGTGAAGAACCATTTCTGGGTTCTTTAAAGCACCAGTAAATAGATGGTTCTCTAAAGAACTTGAGAGTTGAAAGGTTCTTTGTGCAGCTTCAAAGGGTTCTGCTACGTCATCAGTTTGAAAAATGAACAGGTTCTAATTGGAACCTTTATTTTGAAGACTGCAGCTGCTTCTGCAGGACGCTCAGTAAAACCTACAGCTCATTTCCTGCACACACACATAAACACACACACCACACACACACACACACACACACACACACACACACACACACTGTACCTGAGATTAATCAATAAAAGTACAAATAAACACACTAAATACTGAGTTTGTTTAGTTTATTAATGTTTACTGCACATTATAGTATTTTTCTTTTAAGTAGAAAGATTTAATTTCGTTATTTTTGAAATCATCTTTACTTTGTGAGTCTCGTGTTTAAACTATAATAAATATAAACGTAATAAACTGAATGCAGGATTATTCTGTAAGTAAACACCGACAACACAGAGGTTAATGAAAAATACTGTTTATTTGTGAAGGTTTAACACAATTACTACTACTACTACAGTTGTAATCATTTTTAAAGTGAGAACACACACACACACACACACACACACACACACACACACACACACACACACACACACATTTCTCCATCATAATCAGTGCGAGTGTGAACATTTCTCCTACAGTGCATCAGGTTTTCTGGTTTAATGAAGTTTCCCAGAAAACCTTCATCTAGTACTCAAAATGTCTCACACATCCCTCTAATAATGTGTGTGTGTGTGTGTGTAGATATGTATTATAGATACTGTAGATATTTTCATTAAGCTTAGCTTTCTGTGTTATATTAACCAGCGCATAGCAGAGATTAATGACGCGTAACCCCTTCAGACCCAGTGCTAATCTCTAGCATCTAGCTAGCTAGACATGGAGATGTTACGTAATGCTAAATATTTACAGTAGTTTTGTCCCACTTTATCATAATTTGTTGTTATTATTTTTTATTTTTTATATAAATAACTGTTTAATCTAGCTTTTTTGCGCTCCCCTTAGTGGCGTACATCCAGTCTGTGGACTTTTGCTTGTTTAGAATTTCATGCTAATAACCACAAGGTGTGAAGGGGTTAACACGATGCTAATACTCACTCCTAAATCTTCTACATTTTCAGTGTTTCATGTTGTGCGACGTTCCTCGTTCTCTCTGACTGGCTGAGGATCAGACAGATGCCACTACAGAGTAGTTTCTGCATCTGACATCATTAAAGCCATGGAGAGTCACAACGGAGGAGGAACCACGCCAACATGGCCGCTCAGATCGCCACCAGCATGAACCAACACCCCGAGTTTAGAACATCTACAAATATTCAGCAAGTTACCTTATTCACTGGCTGTGTATCTGGGGAAACATCACACACGCCTGAGTGTGATGTCATACATATGACTTCATCAAACCCAGTGAGGTCACATGACTTGAGTCACATGGCTGGAGTCCAGGCAGTGTAAAGATATTCAGAAACTCTTTCAAGGAAAGATAGTAAGTATAAAGATGGAAAACCTGGAAGAAACCATTCCTAACTGGGGGGTGGCTGTTGTGTTTAGGATGAGGAGTGAGGATCACTAATTAGCGTAAGAGGTGATGGTTCATTCCTGGGACAAAATGAGGTGTGAATACTTGTTGGTGATTTCCTGTCAGGGTTCAGGTGATACCTCGATACACTGGCAACTTTCTGACGCAGCTATGTAGCTCAGTTAGCATGTTAGCTAAGTGACGTTGTATTAAACGATAGTGCTTACACCTAAAACTGTCACTTAACAGCAAAACTCTTCCAACACTGGAAGGTTGGATGGTCAGATTTGTCCACCAGAGGGCACTGCTGATCTAATTGAAGAAAGTTCCCAGTGTGTCATTAGTCTTTAAGTTTTCGTCCCTGCTTATATCGCCTGTCATTCTCATTGGCTTATCCCTGCAGGTCAGGCTCAGATTGGCTGAGCTGGCTGTCAGTCACCCAAGTGGGCGGGGCGTCACTGTCAAGTTTCCATGTTGTTTTGGTCCGCCATGAGCCCCTGTCAGAGACAGGAAGCAGCCAGCGGCTCACTGCACTGTCAGAGTGGCCTCTCATTAAGGTGCAGGCCAATCAGACGCCGTCAGTGTCAGCATCAGCTGGAAGGGTCGGAGAGCGCCCCCTGCTGACACATGAATTGGAATTTTCACCTGGAAGCTCAGGGACGCCTCATTACCTGCTGGTTTCCTACATCATCAGCTACATGTTGGAGGTCTATCTGTCCAATTCCAACCTGCCCCAAATCTATCTGCCCCACATGGGCCTGTCCCAAATCAACCTGACTCCTCTGAACCTGGCCCGGATCTAAAGAGCCTCTTTGGACCTGCTCTACAATGACTTGGCCTTCGTGGCCATGTTGTTGATTTGAGCCACCACGCGTCTCTACACCATCATGGGGATGGTGGCCATGGTGATGACCTCTATGGTGATGACCTTCGTGGTGGCCGTGGTGATGATGATGTTGATGATGATGGTGATCCTCTTCTTCTGTTTTTGGTGTTTCCTCTGTTTTCTCCTCCTTGGTCTTGTTGCATTCCTCCAGTTGATCAGAGCGCTGCGAATCAAAAACACTGTTTATAAATCAAAGTACATCAGAAATTAGACAGGTGGGCGTGTCTTTAAATGGGATAGATAGAGGGGTGTGCCTTTAAATGGGACAAATTAGTATGTCTTTAAATGGGATAGATGGGCGTGTCTTTGAGCCCAAACATGAACTCAGATGCTTCTGTGTAGTAGTTTTATGATTGTATTCAGAGTTATACTCAGACTAGATTATGTTAGCCAGATAGCTACAATTAGCAGTTAAGACTATGAATAAAATGTTAATTTATGTTAATTACCTGTCTAAATAAATACATGTAATCATATGAATGCCAATGGCTTCCTTCTTCCTTCTTGAGGACTTCCATATACTGTATGGATTTAAGACACACCCACTTACAGCTTCTCTCATTTCCATAATGGATCCAAAGACACACCCACATTCCCATATTTGGACTTAAAGACATGCCCACATTCCTGTCTATAGACTTTAAGACGCACTTTTCTCACTTCTACATTCTCAATGACACGCTCACAATCCGATTTACGGCCTTTATGAAGTGCGAGTAGATGAGTGTAGTGTAGTGATGGTTTACCTCCAGCTCGCACTCTCCACACACGGCGGCGCAGTAGGCGTTTCTGATGGCCTCCTCCACATGCGGCTGGCTCAGGATCGTATACGGCATAGACAGGTGATGTGTGAGACGTCCACATCTAAAAACAGGGATTTATTTAAACATGCAGTTTATCCCATGCTAAACCTGAGGCTATGAGCTCCGGGAACATAACCCCAGGCTTCATAAAGTGGACAGAAGATAAGCAGATAATAAGAGAAGCAAACCTGTCATAGATCTGGAAGTCGTCCTTCTCAGCCTTGGCCATGCTCCACACATTAGGCTCTTCAGGGTTCTGCTTGTACAGAGTGATGTTATCCGAGAGTTTCTTCTTCAGCAGACTGTGAACACGGAGTGAGTTTTCATCCTGGCTGTTCACCACCATGTACGTGATGTTTACAAAGCCTGCATCCTCCAGCTTCTGCCGCAGTTCCTCCAGTCTGCAGGGAAATCAACACCAGGAAACATGACACCAGGCCGAGAACATGTTTCACAATCTGGCCTCTGAGTTGAGGACACGAGGCACGTTTACTTATTATAGCACTGTTAACGTGTGGAGACATCTGTACCGTAACCCTGTGTGTGTGTGTGTGTGTGTGTGTGTGTGTGTGTGTGTGTGAGAGACCTGGTCGCCTGCGACAGGCAGAACCATCAGCTGGCCTGGAGGAAGGACACCACGGTCACTCGGCCCAGGCTGTCCTTCAGCGGCTCCACATCGCCGATCTTCCACACGGCCGCAGGTTTACATCTCGCTCCATCTGTCTCACTCTCACCCCTACAGCCCACCACCAGGGCAGCCAGCAGGGTGAGGCTGAGAGACCTCCACATCGTTCCTCCCCACCAACACACACTGTGTCTACAACACACACACACACACACACGGAATTATTAAAGTCTCGTCTGGATACCAGACGATACACCACCAGCACTCAAGGAGGCGGAGTCAGATAAAAACTTGCTAACACAGGGGGTGGAGCTTCTTTAGAGAAAACTTCTTTCATGGCAGGAGTAGAGGTGACAGCAACTCGAATGCCGAGGACAAAGTTTGTACTCATGAGCGGTTCAGGGAGGGGGAGGTACAACAGGAATTGGTCATTATTTATTTGCCCCACCCACAATTCTAAAGTGGCATAATAAAAACTGTTCTGCACTTTAGTGTAAGAAAAAGTTTGTCATTTGAAGTGTGAGTAGAGATGAACCTGAATAAAGACGCGAGCTAACGAGATTAATTTCACATTGTTGTTAAATAAATAAGGGTGTAATTATTATTATTTATTTTTTTTAATGCGGAGATGTCACATGATGTATATTTCACATATATTTAAGATGCACGAAAACAAACTTATATGTATTTATATTTATTTTTCATCCACACCGTTATTCCCAGGTTATATGATACATAAAAACAGAAGCTGTATTAAGTACAGATTATTTATACAGCTGTTCCAGTGATTTGACACTCAACACAGCCCGGATTAACAGTAATACTGCAGAGGTTGATTATTAATAACACTACACACTGTTTATTTGATCATAAACATAAGAAAATGTTAAAGTAAAAGAACAATATCCAGTCTTACGTGTTGTTTTTTTCCCGTGTTGTCTTCAGTCAGTGCAGATTTTCTTCTCCAGTCGTCTGAGATCAATAAAAACACATCTCGACCCCGTCCTATTTATACCCCACTTGTTTTTCAGATCTAGGACAAAGTTCTCCACAAGCTCCGCCCACTTCTCCTCCCATAACTCACTGAGGAAACACTTTAAACACAAGTTTAGACATGTTTCAGGAATTTTAACCAAACTGTTCAAATCCAAACCTCCACACTGACTGCTGTTGCATGATCATATTTTCATATTTACAGTGTTTGTTGTTTTATCATCAGTTTTATCAAATTGTGGATCTGAAAAGAGTAGTTAAAGACATCAGACTGAGCTGCAACTTTATTTATCAGTGGTGTAACAAAATTCCACATAACATTATGCCTTTAACTGTGTACAACTCATTAATGCTGTGTTGTTTATCGTACAAACACACACACGTAAACAGGAACGTGCTGGCTGTGAGTTGTTGATTTATTGTGTAATAACCCTGAACCATTGATCTTGTCCTGCCGGTTTCCAGCTATTTTTCTGCTCCGCTGCACTTTTCGGTGCCAAGTCAGCACTGTTCCTGCTGTGCTGAAACATTTAGTTTAAGTTTACAGGAAGGAAATGATTAACAAAACGCAAAATCAATCCCACACACGCTTATAAAAAACAACCTCTTTCTGATAGATTTCTACATGGAAACTTTAATGCTTTCTCCAGAAGCTCAGCTGAAGAACCTTATGAGTTATGACATTATGACACATCATCCACACCCGTAGCAGAGTAGAACCAGACGTACAACGAAAAAACCGTCATTTGTTGTTTTTATAGATGCAGTATAAATTTCAGCAGGGCTGACATTGTTTATTCTTACACCATTTTGAACTTAAGCATTTTGGTGTGTTATTACTCTTTAAAGGCCTCTTTGGGAGAACCCTTATCTCAGAAATTCCAACAATCCTGACTATCCAGGCCTCCTGCTCCTGAACTGAACTGAACACTGTCCACAATAACATAGTATGTGTTCCTTTAAAGGTTCTATGTAGAACACAATGAGGTATTTTCTTTTATCTAAGTGGAACCCCTTTAATCACAGGTCTGAGTTTGCTCAGAGCACATTATAACACATTAATTGGGACTTAATCGCAGAGATTTCTGTCTATTGTGGCCTTGTGTGAATTCAGTATTGCAGTAAATAACAACACATGATTTCCTGTAATGCCTTTAGTGTTTAATACAACAGTATATAAAACTGACAATCTCCCTGTTATGTGTGTACAGTAGAGGACGTGCAGCTTGGCTTCACACTGACTCTTTCATGCTCTGACTTTTCTTTAGATTTGATTGCAGTTAGACTTTGGAGTGTGATGATGTTCACTGTTAGCGTGACTGATAACAGCACTTTATTAAACAGCATGTAACAAAAAGCTCTCTGATTATCTCCTGATTATCTCCTGAAAATCCACATTATGCTTGTTTATAATCTTATCATCATCATCATCATCATCATAAACACACTGTATTAAAAAGCAATTACTGTATATTAATAAAAATGTCTAGCTGGTGTTCTTACTAGAACGTTAGTCAAAGCACTAGCTTGTCAAAAGATAGTTTACAGACAAGTGAACAAGTGTCAAAATAATGTCAAACTACATTATTAATTCAGGCATTTTACCTAGCTACAGTAAATTAGAAATGTATTTACTGTAAATTTGAAGTAAATTAGAAAATACAACAACCATTACAACAGTGTAAAAATAAAAGTGTTAAAATATATAAATAACATAAAACCTAAAAATAAAAACTAGCAAGTAATAGCTAAATAGCTACTATAGCTAGCTTGGTATTTAATTACCTACAGTTCATTAGCTAACATTATTAGCATAAAATGAAGAAAATTAGGAAATACAACAGTGAAGACATTGTAAAAATTGTAAAGTGCTAGTAAATTTTAAGTAGAGAATATTATGTAAATAAAAAGTTAACTATGTGCTGAAATGACAAAACCTTTTTAGTTGTACTTCAAATTAACCCCTAACCCTAGATTGGTAGTTAATGTTATTAGCATAAAATAAAGTAAAAGAAAAAAATAACAGTTAAGACAGTGTATAAATATAAATGATGTGCTAGTAAAATCTAAGTAGAAAAATATGTAAATAAAATGACTAAATAAGTAGAATTTTAAATTGTGTCCTAAAACCTTTTTAGTTTACATAAGAAAATAAAATATAGAAATTATATAAATAATAGCTAGCTGGCTGGATAATTAGTTGTTGGTGTATGAATTAAAGACGACACTGTAACCTGAACAGGGTCATCAAGAGTCCTTAATTTATTTTAAACAAAACATAGTAATAGTAGCATAAACCATAATAAACATCAGATAAAGTGATGTGTGTACGTGTTGCCAAGAACCACAGTCTACGGTTTAATCTCCAACTATTCACATGAAGGAACCGATCGAGTGGATCTGATTTTATTAACAAGTCACTCTTTAAGTCATGTGATCTACAAATCAGTGGAAATGGATGAAGGGTGCTGAGTTACAGTCCGTTTATTATATAACAGAAGCTACAGGTGACAAAGTCTGGGGCCTGAAAATGAGGTTCTACACTGTAAACTTCACCTGTTAAAGATTCTCTCACCTGAGACACAGTGACCTGAACCACAAACCGAGATTAATATTCGATAAAATATCTGCAGGTCTGTAATCTACAAACCTCACCTAGTGAACATAAAGTTTACACCCATTAACCACCAAACATAGGTTTCTCCTTCTGATTACGTTTTATAATTATTAACATAAATTTGAGAAGTGTTAGTTTAAGGTACACCACACCGTAGCTGTTACTCGCTCGTTAGTTTAAACGATCCCTACGCTAATGATAGTTAGCAGAGCAGGTGTTTATGAAAAATATTGTTAATACTGCACAATTATAATGCTTTATGTACTAAGAGGACGTTTCTCACAGATTTGTAGTATATTAAGGCCTCATTTAATAAAGGAACACGGTTATGAAATGTTGCTAATAGCAATTAACAGCTGTTTTATTATCTTTATGTTTAAGAGCACTCCAGTAACACGTATGATTGTGGAAATGGAAAAACATGTCTACCTTTATTTAAAGTATAGAATTTAACCACAGTGAAGATTCCTAATTATTCCAATTAACACAAGAATAAAGTGAGAATTATTTTTACATTAGCTTCCATTTTTTTGTGTGAAAATGTGATAACTTTTACACATAAAATTTAAAAATCAAAGTTTTAAACAATTAAAACACTTAAAAGTTGCAGCAGATTTGAAATATAGGAAATCCACACTTAAAAAAAAAAGCTGATTAAATGTTATTTTTCAGTTATGACAGTAAATAATGTCATTATTCCTCCATTTTGGAAGTTTACTGAACTGACATGAAAAGCTAATGGCGGGAAAATGTGTCTCGCGCGCCATCTACCTCACGCTTGACTTGGCGTAGCGCGTGGCCTTTCGGGAAGTGCAGTCCTGAGCGGAAAAGCGCCCGCCCACTTTTCTTCTCCCCACGAAGCACGACGTTGTGAAGCACGGAGCGGGACACGATTATTAAAATAACTCCATAAAACTTTACATTCAGTGCCATCCAGGGTGAGTACACACGAGTCACACTGCCGCGACTGTTTCCTGCTCTTCAGTCGGTGAAAAAAAATAGCCGGATTTGAGCATTTTAATGCGCGATTTGATGACGTAACAACAGTGAGTCGAATAACAAATGGCGAATTTGGCTTCACTTTGCTAGAGGCCGAGCTTGGAAGCGGAATTTTAGGAATTGTTTACGAAACGGGATGGTTTTTTTTGGCTGGTTTACGTTAATAGACTTTAATTTCGCTCTATAGACAGGGCTGTGGGGTTTTAGAGACGTTATCAAGTGTCATTTATGTGTAAAGCCGCAGCTTCCTGTTTTAACTTGGCTAGCTATGTGAGGCTAAATCCCAAATGCATCCTTCCTGCGGATATAAGCGCACTACATAGGGTGTGAGATAATGGGTTCTACGCCCGGTGTAGTGCACTATATTTCTAATAGGGATGGATTTGGGATTCAGGTCTATATGTGCAGTATAAAGGCCTCATATAGTGCACTAGGACTCAGTTCTGGGCTTTGAGAAAATAAATGATCTGCACCCTTATTGTGTACACCTTATTTACATACAGCATTATTTCATCAGACTCTATCTGATCGAGCCATAAAGGTCTAATCGGATTCAACGTTTCAACTTACACACACACACAATATATATATATATATATATATATATATATATATATATATATATATATATATATATATTTTAGTATATCTATTCTTACTGTTTACATACTGTTCCTCATATTCTGCATCACACACCCTTCTCTCCACCCTCCACTCATATCCAGGATAAGCTCTCCACCATGTCTGACGACGGAGGAGTCGGAGAAAATGAGCACGAGTTTCCGGCTCATTATAAAGTCATGCTGGACAAACTGAACGAACAGAGACGGCTCGACCAGTTCACAGACATCACGCTGATCGTCGACGGTGAGAACCCACGTCTCAGAACAGACCCTCCATCTCCGTCATCGTGAACAGAACAGAACGTGTGGTGTGTGTGTGTGTGTCCTGTGTGCTGCAGGTCATCAGTTTCGAGCCCATAAAGCCGTGCTGGCCGCCTGCAGTCAGTTCTTCCATAAGTTCTTCCAGGACTTCACTCAGGAACCTCTGGTGGAGATTGAGGGTACAACACACACACACACATACACACATACGTGCTGACATTTCTCACCAAGTTCTCACAATACATCTGAGATGGGACACCGAAACATGATAGTGGTCATGACCTCCCCATTAACAGGTTATTATTAGAAGTGATTGGTCATGTGATCAACATTTCTGACTAAACAGACACTTTGAGTCACCAGAACCGTGTGTGTGTGTGTGTAGGAGTGAGTAACAGTGCGTTTCATCACCTCATGGAGTTCACGTACACGGCCACGCTCGCTCTGAGTGGACAGGAGGAAGTGGTGGACGTGTGGAGAGCAGCTGAATATCTGCAGATGCAGGAAGCCATTAAAGCTCTAAACAACAGGTTCGACTCTACATCCATGTTTTCATGTTGTTTTTTTGGTCTCCAGAAGGAGTGTACATCATGTCCTTTTCTAAATCTGTTATTTTTAGTCTCCTACATCTTTATTTCTTGCTCCCTAGAAACCTTGGGGTTTGTTTTTCCATTTCCTCAGGGTGAAGAGCGAGGACAGGAACATCACGGTGAAGTCTGAGCCTCGGCCCCTCGCTGACAAAACCAAAGCCAAGAAGAGAAAAATCGCAGAGACGTCGAACGTGATCACGGAAACCCTGCCGTCGGTGGAGGCGGAGTCCGAGCAGGTGGAGATCGAGGTGGAGGTCGGGGAAGAGGCCATCGTTCAGGAATGCTTGATGGAGGAGGAGGTGACGGACGGAGGCAGGGAAACGGACGACTCCGCCCTCGCGCTGCTCGCTGACATCACCAGTAAATACCAGCAGGGGGCGTCGAACGTGAAGAGGGCCAGAGAGGAGGTGGGGGATCTGCAGGAGGAGGCGGTGATGGCCACCAAAACTCTGGAAGGGATCGAGGTGGTGGAGGTGCAGATCTCCGATAACATGTTCCGCTGTGATAAGTGCGAGCGCTGCTTTAAGCTCTTCTACCACCTGAAGCAGCACATGAAGACGCACACGGCGAGCTCGGAGAAACCGTTCGTGTGTAAACATTGCGGGAAGACGTACGCTCGGGAGGGAGCGCTCAAACAGCACGTCAACACGTGTCACTACGACGCCGAGGAGCTGAGCAAGAAGCTGAAGAAGAAAGTGCACATGTGTGTGTACTGCAGTAAAGAGTTCGACCACTTCGGCCACTTCAAAGAGCACTTACGCAAAC
>NC_030420.2:347054-367054 GCF_001660625.3 Ictalurus punctatus
GTCAGGACGACAGAGTGGTGCGCGAGATCACCATCGGCCGCCGCATCGGCTTCTACAAGATCTGCGGAGAGATCGGCTGTGGGAACTTCTCTCACGTCAAACTGGGGGTCCATGCACTCACCAAAGGTACCACGCCGGGTTAACGGGGTCGTGTGGAGGTTCAGGACGTAGCCACATGTCCCACACTAGCAGAAGTGGCTCTCTGGTGGACCTGGGATTTGATCTCACAACCCTCTGATCACTAGCTCAGAAAATAAACAGTGGAAATAAACCCCTGTAATGACAATTCAGTAACTAGCTCATACCTGCTAGTAACAGTTAACTCGGCTAGCATAAAATAGCATGTGGTTTGAGAAGCTGTATCACACAGAAGAGTCACCAATCAAGAGATTGGCTAACTAGTGCTGAAAAACAACTGAGTGGCTTAATCAGTAGCCAGCTAACAACTTGTTAGTTAACTAGCAGTGAGGTAGAGAAAACATTTTATAATCTGGGTCTGGACGTCGTAGTCACTGTGTGATATTTAGCTGCTAGCTAACCCTGGTTAGCATAAATTCATGCGATGTCTAGTTCCAGAAAACTTAGCTCGCATGAGACAGGGCTGTAATTAGCCCTCGCTGTACGCTGCTCCACAGATAAGGTGGCCATTAAGATCCTGGACAAGACCAAACTGGATCAGAAGACCCAGAAGCTGCTGTCTCGCGAGATCTCCAGCATGGAGAAGCTCCAACATCCCAACATCATCCGGCTGTACGAGGTGGTGGAGACGCTGACACGCCTGCACCTGGTGATGGAGTACGCCGGAGGGGGCGAGCTGTACACCAAAATCACCATGGAGGGAAAACTGTCCGACATCGACAGCAAAATCGTCTTCTCACAGATCCTCTCTGCCGTCAAACACATGGCGAGTCTCCATCTTTAATATCGGCGTGTTCACATGTCGAACTTGGCTGTTGCTGTGGCAACGTACAATACATGGCTGGCTACAAGTTGTTCACCTGTATTAATGTTTTTCTGATTCGGTTAAGCTAGATATCATATTACTGCAAGATCAAAAGCTAAGATTCACGTTGTTGTTGGACTTTACTGGGATTTTTTCGGAATTGTCTAGAAGCTCTTTGTGATGTTTTGTTATTTAAAAAAAAAAGAATAATTTTAGGTGTAAATGACTCAATTAATTCACTTCCATTTATTTGGAATAAACGACTCCTAAGTGATTCACATTAATTTGTGAACGACTCCTGCAGTGATTCAGTGAAACAACAGGATCAGTTTATACAATTAGAGGCTGCGATTAAGCTAACTGCTAGCAATCATAGCGCAGTCTGTTTTGCCCTGGTGACTCAGTTCTGAATCTGAGAAGATAACTGATTAATAATAATAATAACTTTATTTATTATTAAATTAAAATAGGAGCAAGCTGTTTTGTTGTATTTAACACACACTTTAGCGGTTAGCGCCCCCTACAGTCTCCCCAACACACTGAAGTACTTTTTTCATCAAAACACTTGCACAGAATTCTAAACATTTCTTCTTGCTCCTGCAGCACGACAACAACATCATCCACCGTGACCTGAAAGCTGAAAACGTCTTCTTCGCCTGCAGCACGTGTGTGAAGGTGCGAGGTTATTTCGTGAATATTCGACATCGTCAGGGACTCTTAGACAGTTACAGCTCTGTATAAACCGCACCGTAACTAACGAAAGATCAACATACAACCGTCTAGAATTTCTAACAAACAATATATTTACAATTAGCATCACAGTGTCTCTGATACACGCTAGTAAGGCGTGCTAACAACAACTACAACTAAATCGCTGATAATTATGCAAATTGTTAGCTTTATGAGCCTCGTAGCATGAAGATGGTGAAGCTTTTATCCATTACTCATGATGTATGATACTCTACAGGTGGGTGATTTCGGGTTCAGCACAGTGAGCCGGCGTGATGAGACCCTCAGCACGTTGTGCGGTTCTCCGCCATATGCGGCGCCCGAGCTGTTCCGTGACGAGCGCTACGTGGGCGTGTACGTGGACATCTGGGCTCTGGGCGTGATGCTGTTCTTCATGGTGTCGGGCACCATGCCGTTCCGCGCAGACACGGTGGCTAAGCTGAAGCGCTGCATCCTGGACGGAGCGTTCTCGGTGCCGGCGTGGGTTCCGGAGCCGTGTCAGCGTCTGATCCACGGCATCCTGCAGCCACAGCCGTCCGAGCGCTGCAGTCTGGAGCGGATGATGAACAGCGAGTGGCTGGAGAACGTCGACTTCCCCAAAGCCACGGAGCCGTTTAAGCTGGACCCGCTGTACCTGGCGGAGGAGGAGGATCTGGAGGAGGACGAATGCGAGGTGAAGAACAGCCTGCAGGCGCTCGGCATCACCACCGAACACATCCGCAACAACCAGGGCAAAGACTGCAGGAGCTCGGTGACCGGCGTCTACCGCATCCTGCTGCACCGTGCACACCGGCGCCGCGCCTTCGAGAGCATGCCGCTCGTCACGCACAACGTCAGCGAGCCTAACGAGGCTAAGAAGGAGCGGCTAAAGACCTACAAGAGCCTCAGACACACGTCCAAACTCTGCGCCATTTTGTGACGTCTGAAATAAATAAACGCGTATTTTTTACAGTCAGTAGATGCACTTCAAGGCGACTGGCCTGGTTTTATTTTATAATTATGACACTTGTTAAGGTCACCACACTTGTTTCTGAGTAACAGGTGTCTCTGGATCATCAAGGGCGGAGCTTAGGTTCCATTTTTTTATCCAATCACAAACCACGATCGTTTACTTGCCGTTAGCGAGTCTGCTAGTAAACCTGGTTAGCAGCGTAATATCACAAAGCTAATGCTGGAGAGGTAACGTTAATGTTAGAGAAAACTAGTCACCAGACTGCTATATCATTATATTTTGTAAATGAAACTTTTCAGAAGAAATAAAAGTAAACACTAGCTACGATGTCACTTAATCATGTTTGCGATTGACACACTTGTCTTAAACGTATACAGTGATGGAGAACATTTTTAAAATATGTGGTCGAAAATGAACACAGCACTGCGCTACGGTTGATTAGCTTACTAGTTAGCTAATGTTACCTCACAGCAATGTGCTTTTTTACATTATTACTATTAGCTAGCTAATTTGACTAGCAAGCTAACAACAATTCGTCTAACTTTTATAATGTTTAAGTAAAACCAGTAGCCATGTTTGTTAGCAAGCTAGCTAACGTTAGCTAACCAGTTATATTAGCAAAGACTAAACTGGGTGCATGTAGCATTTCCCCCTCGGTCTCTGTGAGAAATTTCTGTTGTTTAAAAGCTGTGTTGTTGTTCCTTGTTATTACATCCACAACAGTGATTTGTGGGTTTTATGTGTTTTTGAAGGTTATGATCAACTTTTCAGATAAAAATCAAAGCTACATGATGTTCCCTTTTTCACAAATGTAGCCAGTTACTTAATGTATGTTTTGGTGTCGCTAATAGTTTCACCGAAAATCCTCAGACTAGTCCGTGACCTCTTCACTACATCTCTACATCACGTCTTCGCTAATCAGCTACATTCATCACTGTTTTTCATTGAATTATTTTTAAAAAATGTTTTGGATTAGCCAGTTGCTGAATGTTAGCAGGTTTTTGCTACCGCTACACAGTCAGAACCTCTTGCCCTTGTGGCTTATGAAGTGCACTTTAGAATATTTTTGTTTTTACCAGCCCTTTAGTGGATAGCTAGTGTTGTTTTTATGTTCAATACTTGAACCTGAACATTACTACTGGTGGTTTCTATTAAAAAAAAAAAAAAGAAAGAAATAATAAAGAGTGTGTGTGTGTGTGTGTGTGTGAGAGAGAGAGAATTATACAGTACACAACATGTGTATGTACCATGAAGCATAGGCTACTAAATGTGTAATGTTTTTTTAGCTGTATATTTTTTGCTAGCGGTGTTTTCACACTACGTCTCCCACAATCCCTTTCGAATGCGTCCTTACGCTGACGCAACGTTACGCGATGACGCAATTTCTGCCTCGTTGGAGGGTGATTTCAGCAGGAAACCGAAAAAAAAGAGAAAAACAGGGAAGAAAGACAGACCTGAGCACACAGCCGTGTTTATTCTTACCAGCAGTTTACACCGCAAGTACGCGGATCATCGAATGGTAAGAGAGTGAAGTCAGTATTATTACTATTAATAAAGATTTAAGCTGTAAAAATTACGTTTATAAGTGATAGTGTGTTAAACGGGAGTGTGCGCGAGCTGTCACCTTCCGGTACGTCTGATTAACACTGAGCCGTAAACATTATTTATTATCAGAGTTTATATTTATAATAAATGTGCATGATTTATTTACTGAAGTGCGTTTAACCTTAATCATTCGCGCGGAGTTTTAACAGCGGCGGCAGTATAAACACTGCTGTATTACATTATTATTATTATATTATCACGTATAAATGAGTGAATTACAGGAAGATAAAATACATTTGCCTTTGATGTGAATAATAGGCATTACAAAACACTAACTTTATAATACTGTAATGTAGTGCATTTTATATATAGTGTGTGTATGTATATATATATATATATATATATATATATATATATATAAATTTAAATTCAGCATGTCACGTGATAATCAGGTGACTGTGTGTGGATTTGTGGGGTTTCTGCACTTCCTCCTCTTCCTCCTCAACAGCCTGCAGGTTTGCATCACTCTGGTTAGAGTTCAGTTCAGATCTCAGAACATCAGCAGTTTAATTCCACTCTGAGGTTTGGACACACCCTAGAAATGTCGATATTTAATGTATAAGGTCAAATATTGTGTATTATAACCGGAGTTATGAATGAAGCTGGTGTTCATAGGGCTGCATTACACCTCCAGAAGCTCTTCATGACTCTCTCATACCTCTCATAAACCCGCAGAAACATCACACATAATAAACTCTAATCGAGACAAACGCTACACAACGCTGGAGTTGTGGTGTGATTACACTGCAGTCGTTATTCTTACCAGTCTGATAAACAGTGTAGTCAGTCCTTAAACATGTACAAAGTGTGAGAATATTAGAATAGAATATTCCTCAGTGGTGTGATTATTAGATTATTAGATTTTGCTGTTATTATTAGATTTTGTGTGTGTGTGTGTGTGTGTGTGTGTCAGGGTTCGACTGTGGGGCTGTTATTGTTCTAAAGCGTATTATAGTTTAAAACCCGAACACACCCTGATTATTAGCTGAATGAGTGCGAGACAAGCAGGAAAAACCAGCAGACTGACGTGAGGAGCTCGGGAGTACCGTCCGCGTGCTGTGTAACACTACACCGTACTGCTGCACCTCACGCTCCATATGACTAGCGTCGCTTGTGTGAGCGTACGTCAGGATCTGGACTTTGAGTGTTGATCCAGGGTCAAAGGTCAAACTTGTGGTTGATGTGAGTGAACTCTTCATTCTGTCAGATGTCGCTGAGGGAGGAGCTGCAGGACTCGGAGGGTCCCGACCTGTTCGGACTGCTGTTTCCAGATGAAGATCCTGGAGCTGATGATTTCTTCTTCTCTGACGGGAGTAACCTGATCGAGGGCCTGCTGTCTGAACAGGACGTGAGTACCGCTCTCAGAGTTCTGGTACCGGGTACAAACTGGACCCGGAAATACGGTTAAGGAGGACAGAGGGGTTTACAGCACCAACAGTGTGTATGTTAGGAATTAAACACTGGGGTGCGCTGTTACAGGAAAATTAATCAACACCTCATGACCAATCAGAAGCAGCGTGGTGTGAGGGCTATCATACAGCCTGTCACACTGCTCACACAAGAGTCACGTCAGTGAGACAGTCCGCGTGTCAGTGAGACAGTCCGCGTGTCAGTGAGACAGTCTGCGTGTTGTCTTTATGACGTGCGGTGCACAGTGATAATTATAGCACACTGAAATATTTATATTACACACATACAGCAGTGTTTGTGGTGGAGAGACATTTTAAATAAAATATTATATAATAATCATAATAAAGTTGCTGTGTTGTATAAATTACAGAGCAAAGTGCAGTTTCAGGTGAATCAATTTAAAATTTGACTCACTGTTAGCGTGTTGAGCGCATTGTCTCTCACTGTTAGCGTGTTGTCTCTCAGCGATAGCGTGTTTTCTCTCAGGCTAATCTCAGGGTGTGTGTGTGTGTGTGTGTGTGTGTGTGTGTGTGTGTGTGTAGATGTTGAGTGCAGTGGACACAGAGGATTTCCTCAGTCAGTTGCTAGGTGAGGAGGATGACGGTTTCACCGCGCAGCGCGTCTCTCTCTCTCCGCTGGGGAGCGACAGCGGCATCTCAGACGACCCGAGCTCGAGCCCCCACAGCGAGCCTGAGTGTGTGATGGAGGGCGTGGTCGAGGGCGTGGTCGAGGGCGTGATGGAGTGTTACGAAGCCCAGGTGGTGGAGACGGATCACTGTTACGCCTTACACAGCGTCCGCACCGACAAACCCGACACTGACGTCTTCATCGACCTCGGTGAGATCCTCTTTCTCTCTGTAGTGTTTAAATAATTGTAATTATGTGTTTGTTTGTTTATTGTGTATTTGTTGTGTTGTAGATGATATGGACGAGAGCCTCAGTACTGATGAGTCCAGTGAGCTGCCCTGCTCTCTCACTATCGAGGAGTCCACGCTGAGCAACAAGCTCGACCACATGGTACACACACACACACACACACATGTAAACACACAAACACACACCTCATACACACACATAAACACAAACACACCTCACATACACACACACACACACACACACACACACACACAGCTGTGTGTATTTATAAAGGTGAATATTTTTACAGTTCAGCTTTAAGGAGATTGAGCTGACTGATGAGGAGCGGCGACTTTTAGCCAAGGAGGGAGTGACCATCCCAACACACATGCCTCTCACCAAGGTACACACACACACACACACACACACACACACACGTACACACACACACACACAAGGGAGAGAGAATGCAGCATGACGGGTTTACATTCAGTTCATTGTATAGACAGACAGTGACGCATGTTTGTCGTCATTCTAGACTCCTAAACTATTTTTGTGTTTGTGTGCGCTTGTGTGTGTGTGTGTGTGTGTGTGTGTGTGTGTGTGTGTGTGTGTGTGTTAGGCGGAGGAGAGATCTCTGAAGCGGGTGAGGAGGAAGATCCGGAACAAACAGTCTGCACAGGAAAGTCGCAAGAAGAAGAAAGTGTACGTGGATGGACTGGAGAACAGGTGAGAGAGAGGAGAGAGAGAGAGGTCAGAGGTCAGTAGTAGTGGTATACATGATTTACACACGTGTCGTACTGTGATGCTGATGATAAGTGTGTGTGTGTGTGTGTGTGTGTGTGTGTGTGTGTGTGTGTGTGTGTCCCTCAGGGTTGCTGTGTGTACAGCTCATAATCAGGAGCTGCAGAAGAAAGTGGAGCTGCTGCAGAAACAAAACATGTAAGATCAACACACACACACACACACACACACGGATGGACACTTAGATATTTAGGCAGGTGTTATACAGGAGATGTTGATGATGGTGTGTGTGTGTGTGTGTGTGTGTGTGTGTGTCTTCAGGTCTCTGATGGAGCAGCTGAGGAAACTGCAGTCCATAGTGAAGATGAGCACCATGAAGACCAGCACCACCAGCACCTGTATCATGGTGAGACAAACACACACACACACACACACACACAGACACACTTCCATTTTAATCTACAGCTCCACAGATTATTATTGGGGTTAGTGTTGTTGTTTCCCTGTTGATAAATAAAAGGGGGCGTGGTTGATGAGGTGATTGACAGCTGACACACACCTGAAGCTCAGAACATTTTCTGTAGCAAAGCCGTGTCCTGTTCTGCTGAAGGAAGCTCACCCTAAAACCCTGTCTGAGTTATTCAGCATGAGTTAGGGGTGTGTCCATGACTAATGTGGGTGGGGTCGAGGTGGTTTGAGTGTATGCCCCGCCCAATCTACTGCAGGTGTTGGGATCAGGGCAATAACCCAGCATGCTCTTTACAACAGGATCTGAACTTTATACTGTACTGTGTGTGTGTGTGTGTGTGTGTGTGTGTGTGTGTGTGTGTGTGTTTCTCTCTCTGCAGGTGTTCTTGCTGTCATTCTGTCTGATTATTTTTCCGTCCATCAATCCGTTCGGCGGTTCCGCGCAAAAAGACCTGTACACTGCCTCGACAGGTGAGTACACACACACACATACACACACACACACACACACACACACACACACACACACACACACACACACCCTCTCAGTACACGTGTCAGAATCAGGTGACGTACAGAGATTGGACAGTTCTGAGAGCTTTAACAGAAATAGATTCCACCTGGTGGGTTTTTCCTGTTGGATCAAATTATTGTATGATGTTATAGTTTTAAACGGTGTGTGGGGTTAAATATAAATACAGTGATTATAATGTAGCATAAGAAAGGGATTAAAAATGAAGAAGACTTCTTTAAGATCAGTAACAATCTCCACAGAATCAGATTTGCTGTTCAGGCGCCATCTAGTGGTGAGAAAATGAATGAAAGAAAGAGATCAGACGGATTAACGGAGTGGTGCGTGTTTAATTCCAGGCATGTCTCGAGCTCTGCGTTCGTACCCCACGATGCCCAAAAGTGAGGTCATCACCAGCCCTAACGAGGTGATGGAGGAGGGGGAGGAGCTGGTGCTGATGGTGGAGAATAATCAGATCCTCCTGAATCAGACGCCCGACTACCAGCAGCTCGACCAGTCCGACTCCGAGACGGCCGTCAACAGCAACTCGTCATCCGACTTCCCGTCCGGCACCGTCACACACCCTCACACACAGACACACGCGCGCTCGGACCCGGCGGCGCCCCCGGTGGTGTATGACGGTCAGAGTGCGGGTAAAGAGAGTTGGCTGGAGCAGACGGCTACTGCGGTCATTATACAGCAGCATCGCTCTGACGAGATGTAGACACACACACACACACACACACACGGGACAGAGTGGAATATTATTCTTTTATTCTTTAATTTAATCTGCTGTGATTGGGCGTGCTCTGATAATCAGACGTCACTGTGTTTAGTGACTCTCTCAGTAAAGCAGCGTACTGATGCAGCATCCATGCGCCTGAGATGAAATTATAACCAACAAAAAAAAAGTGTTATTTTGATCATTTAAGGATTATTGCATAAATCCACTCGCCAGATATTCGGATGTATAAATTTTGGCACCCTGATAAAGGGTAAGATAAAAGGGGGTTTTACTTTAGGGTCCCTACTTATACTGCACTGTTTGTTTGTTTGTTTGTTTGTTTTTAAACATTTATGCACTTTCTTTACATCCACGTCCCTCCGCTAGCGGACACACAGCAGCGCTACACATTTCTCAGAAGGACTAAACATTTCTCAGAAGGAGGTGTCAGTGGGTGTGATGATGATGTGTGTTTATATTAGAGCTGTAGCAGGGCATTCCACACCATCATCACCATCATCATCACCATCATCACCATCATCGTCATCATCACCATCATCGTCGTCGTTGCAGTACTTCATAATTTTCCCTTTCAGTAAAAGCGGATGAAAGTTTCCTGTGTGTGTGATGAAGGACGTGCGGTGGATCCACTCAGGAATCCGGACCTGTTGTGTAAATAATCATGTAAAGGGAAGATCTGTGTCAAATAAAACGGTGTCATCGATCTCTTGCTCATTTTATAAACGGATCCGTGCTGTAAATAACGCTTCGGGTTTAAACCGTACATCTGCTTCCTGTTACTATGAATGTTTATTAGTGATTATGGGCGATGTGCTTTATTTTTATTGAGTTTTTTTATTTACCTGCTGATTATTTTGGACGTTGCACTGATGTGTTAGTGCTCCAAATGTTTAATGTCATTTTAATGTAAATGTTATTGAACGAGCTGATTAAATAAACATTCCTTTATTATATAAAACACCGTGTGTGTGTGTGCGCGTGTGTGTTTACAGAAATCTATCGGATTATTCAGATGTAAGATTTGTATTAATTATGACTGATTTCATGGGAAACTGATCGTATTTCTGTATAAATTACAGATGAAGCGTCTTCATGAATCACACAAAGTCACGAGCCTCTCCATCCAGCTTTAATACATCATACACACTCTAACACAAACTGCTTTATTTGTTGTGGGCGTGGTTTGTGACTGGGCGTGGCTGTGGGTTGCGTCATCACGTTTAGATGGCTCAGGAGCTCTCACACGCCTTTAAGTAAGTCCTGCATGTCGATTTATTTTTCGTTAATTTCACGACATTTTATTTATCACGACATGTCTGTGTCTTTGCTGCACAATACAAGATGGACGTGTGTACAAATGCAAGAAATAATCACGTAAAATTTCTAATTTAAAGGCCAGGTGATGAAGTTCTGGTTTCTGATTGGCCAGATACAGAGACTGTCCACTAGAGGGCGTCCTGATCTCATTTCCGCTGAATACACAAAGCCCATGCTGGTTTACTTTGAGACAAAATGTCAGTGGTTTTGTTCTAAAATGAAAACATCTGGGAAATTACTGTGGAGAGATTTTATTATTTATGATTTAATGGGACATTTTCATATTCATTTTTATGGCAAAAACTTATTTTTGTACATTCATATGCACAGCAGTGTAAAATCTCAACATTTCACATTTATTCATTTACAAATATATTCCTACAGCAGAGAATTACATTCATAATATAAACACCATGCTTTAATGACAAAGAACATTCCCGTGGATAATCCCAGTATTCCCACTGCAATTCCCACCGCAAACACCACCGTCGGAGTCACACTCGGAGTTATCACTGGTTCATCTGTGAAACACACACACACACACACACACACACACACACACACACACACACACACACACACACACACACACAGAGGATCAGTGTCATAAAGTAAAATAAATTAAATGAATCCAGTGAGAAGTTTCTCACCCCATGTTCTAGTCTGAGGCGAGTCCAGAGCTTCATGCTCCACCGTGCAGCTGTAAACATCTGCTTCAGTCTCCGGAGAACTCGTCAGTGTGGAGAACAAGTTGAAGGTTCCGTCTCTGTTTAGTAAAAACTGGCTGATGTACACTCCCCCTGTCACGGACACACCGTTCCTCGTCCAGTTCACGCTGATGTGTGGAGGATAGAAATTCCTCATGAAGCAGATGAAGTTATTTTCTTCTCCAGGCACCACGTCGTGTTTCGGGTAGACGCTGATCTCCGGAGGATCTGAGCAGATATAAAGTCTTCTGAGTGAACATCTGTTTAAAAAGTTCTGAGCGCACGCAGAGACTTCAGCACTTAAACATCAGCGTGTTGCCTTCACGTGTGTGTTCTGTATACGTGAGAGGATCTGATGGTCTCTCTTCGAGCAGTGTCGCTAGGTACACGTGAACAAGTCGAGATGTGTGTACGGCTTCAGCACGCTGAGACTGTAACTGAAACCACATTAATGCGCTCGTTCTGTCATTTCTATAGCAACGGCTGATTCACGGGGGCGTGGACAGCGAACGCTCACGTAAACGGTTCATGTGTTGAAGCTTTTTGTAAGAAACATTTTTTTGTTTAATGGAAGGAGTCTCCAGTGTGCAGAGAAAGAAAGGTAAGTGTGTAGAAAAGGAAGGAAGAGCTTTGCTTCGTGATAATGCCAGCAATCAACCACTGATGCCTCTTTGAGCTCAGCACATTGTGTGCATGCTTTGATGCAGCTGGATCACAACATCTGTCATCTCCACGGTCATGAGGGCGTTCGGCTCCAAGCTGGTTAATGTCCTGACCGTCGTATCGGTAAAGTTTCCTCCGGAGGTGCAGTCACCGTTCAGCGAGGAGGAGAGAATTACGGAGAGCACACACCCTCGAGGCCCAGTGACGAGAGCAGGTGCTGGATGAAATTTAACAAAGAAATGTCTCGACCTCTCTTCAGGACGTGAGAGGAGTCTTTGTCGCTGTTATATTTGCAGAATATGTTCACATACACATAGAGACTCTTTTTGGGGTCTCGATTTAGCCACGTAGCCCGAGTCACTCCGTAATCTGTGTATCCGGTGTATCTATCTGTGGTGCTGTTCTATCTCAGATATTCAACCTTGTTGAAGTACCAGGAGTGAATTAATTCGATGGTGGTCAGATCTTTGGTGCAGAAGCACTGTATTAGGTCTTGTCCATAGTATCCACTTGCTGAGAAGAATAACAGATTTATAATCAGAATAGAATTTTATTAATAGAATATAAATAATGGCCTATTTCTGAGGCAGTGGTGGCTCAGTGGTTAGAGGCGCAGGGGTACTGTTCAGAAGATTCAAGGCCCAGCACCACCAAGCTGCCACTCTTGGGCCCTTGATCAAGGCCCTTAACCCTCTCTGCTCCAGGGGGCGCTGTGTCATGGCTGACCCTGCGCTCTGACCCCGACTTCCTGGCATGCTGGGGTATGCAGACAGGGACGTCACTGTGCTGTGAGAGTAGCGTGACATAAACACTGCAGATACGTTCAATATCAATTACACAAGAGAAAGATAAATAAAGTGTAAACTGAATAAAGGCTGCTATAAAATATTCTTTTTCATATTAAAATCTAATGTTTTCGCATCTTTCGGTGGAATTGAGATGGAATGTTCCATTCGGTTTTATTGGACTTTGCGGTTATCCAGTGTTTATGGAGCAGAGTCACCGTACATCTCTAACCTTACTTTCCTGTTAGCTACCAGGTTTGAGAATGTTCGGAGCCCCCCCCCCCCCCCCCCCCCCCCCCCCACCCCCGCTCCACTGGGAAACAGTGTTGATCTTATAAGATCTGGAGAGTGGCATGTGGCAACTCCTGAAGTGGCATGTAAGTAAAGTCCATGAGGATGAGAATCTCCTGGTGCAGTGATCCGCTACAGGACTGTGCTTCTAATGTTAAATATCTCTAAATATTGATTATAAAATACTAATAATGACCTGTAAAGTACTAAATGGTCTCGTGCCTCAGTACCTGCGGCGAGTACATTTAGGTCTTTCATGACCCGCCAGGCTCGCCTCTATCAGAAGGTGCAGGCTGAGGAATAGTGAAGGCTGCAGCTTGGAGCCGCTTTCACTGAGGAGCACTCGCTGTTCCTGAGGATGGTCCCACACGGAGAGCCTGGTGAGTACCACGAGATTGCTGTGCATGGTACCACACGGAAAACCCTAAAGATGGCTGTGGATGTTCATACTTGCACAGCCTAAAGACTGTACTTGCTGAAAACATTCACGCTCAAGTCCAAATCACGTGTCCAGGATGTGAGCGTCAAAAATATTGTTCGGAAGGACTTGAGGTCCAGCCAGGCAGCCCTATATTCTAATATTCTGAGGAACCCCACACAGAACACCCCCCCCCCAGTCTCACCACTTCCAGACCTCATGTCCTTTTCAGTGGAACAAGCATCGGTTCCTTTCTGTAGTATTTATAGTTTTAGCCGAAGCTCCAAACTACTTTCAAGATTTCTTAACGCCGATCTCCCTCGACTGCCGGAACTGAGCTGAACAGTCCGGTCGTGCTGGAACCACTCAGACGCCGACCCAGACTAGTGATGAACGAAGTGTACACCACACAGCCCCGCTGATGTGACCCGTTCTCACAGACAAGCTTCAAAAGACGCAGCTGTTCTTCTAGACGCACGTGGAGTAGACTCCCTGGCTCTAAGCATGGTAGGTAAAGGACTCTCTGAAGAGATTGGAAGTTGGTGTGGAATGTGCTTCTCCTTTCAGGGCTCCTTTTGCCTGTAGGGTCCAGGTCCAGGTCCAGGTACGTGTTTCACAGGTTCACGTCAGTGCGGACTGCACCAACCACGCCTGGCTTCATCCATAAACCAGTTTCATGTGTAATCAACCTGCTTCCTAATCTTAGAGTCTCGCAGTGAGGAGGGAGGTTTCGATCAGCCCGCGGCTGCAGACTGGCGTGATGCTTCAGTGAAGGCAGCTGCGGCTGTTCGGAGACAGACGACAGTCTCTGCGGCTGCCGAAGCCTCGATGCGGTTCACTCACAGAGACGGCCGAAGCCAGAGTCTCACATCGAAGATCATGAAGGAACAGAACGGCTCCGAACAACAAGAAAGAACGAAGCCTCTGGAGATTTCACACCTGAATATAACGAGAGGTGACGAAGTTTCAGATCAGGCTGTAATTACAGGCTACGCTTCTCACTCTGTTTCACCTCTAAAGGAAGAAATGATCTTTATTTATTTATTTATTCTCTTTAACACAGGCGCTGATCACAGACTCAGCTTTCTTCATCATTCGGCTCCTTTTCATTTTTACAGTTTAAATGACTCTGAAATTCTGATCCTGAACACGTCCTCTGCATTCTGGGAAAAAGACGCTGTGCTAAATTAATAAATTAATACATTAATACATTAATACCTTAATAAATTAATAAATTAATACATTAATCATTAATACCTTAATAAATTAATAAATTAATACATTAATACATTAATACCATAATAAATTAATAAATTAATACATTAATCATTAATACCTTAATAAATTAATAAATTAATACATTAATACATTAATACCATAATAAATTAATAAATTAATACATTAATCATTAATACCTTAATAAATTAATAAATTAATACATTAATCATTAATACCTTAATAAATTAATAAATTAATACATTAATACATTAATACCATAATAAATTAATAAATTAATACATTAATCATTAATACCTTAATAAATTAATAAATTAAGCGAATGGAAATAAAATGAGCAGCGTGCAGAGAAGAGACGGAACGCACACACACACACACACACACACACACACACACACACACCTGAATGAGGAGAAACAACACCACAACTTTATGAGTCACACTCGTTCTTTTTCTCCGGTCACGTGTCCGAGTGGAATTTCCCGTTCCGTACACGCCTCACGGACTTCAGAGTAAAGGGGTTTTCCGTGGGTTCTCTGCGTAGTTCACATTTTTTAAAGGGTTCTAGATCAGAAAACTCTGTTTTAGGGTTCATCAATAAAACGTGAAGAAATATCAGTTCCTAACAAATTATGAAATAAATGCAAATTCTCCTCGAAAACTTTCCATTTGCTTTCACATCGTTCTCCATCTCCAGGAACTCCAGCCCAGGCTTCTGACTCAGAGTTCTGATCCAAACAGATCGCCAACGTGCTCGAAGAAGAGATCAAAACTTCAGATCAGATAATCAGACGATCAGATAATCAGACGATCAGATAATCAGACGATCAGATAATCAGACGATCAGATAATCAGCCACAGAGACCCGAATAAATTCCTCCTCTGTTTGAGAACAGTTTAAATAAGTCAAATTTGTCGTCAGATCCAGTAAACAGGTGATGTTTAAAAAAAATCTCAAACAACACGGAAACGGTCAAATCAGACAGTGTGAATTCTCCCCTGGATCCGAGCTCCAGATGTGATGATCAGAGCTTCTAAACCTGCCTCCAATCGCAAACAGCTGGACTCGCCCAGGTGATGAACATTGTGTAGCTCGGTGTGTGTTCCAGATGTGATGAACATTGTGTAGCTCGGTGTGTGTTCCAGATGTGATGAACACTGTGTGGCTCTGTGTGTGTGTTCCAGATGTGATGAACATTGTGTAGCTTGGTGTGTCTTCCAGATGTGATGAACATTGTGTAGCTCTGTGTGTGTTCCAGATGTGATGAACATTGTGTGGCTTTGTGTGTGTGTTCCAGATGTGATGAACATTGTGTAGCTCTGTGTGTGTGTTCCAGATGTGATGAACATTGTGTAGCTCGGTGTGTGTGTTCCAGATGTGATGAACATTGTGTAGCTCTGTGTGTGTGTTCCAGATGTGATGAACATTGTGTAGCTCGGTGTGTGTGTTCCAGATGTGATGAACATTGTGTAGCTCGGTGTGTGTGTTCCAGATGTGATGAACATTGTGCAGCTGGAATAATTTGGTGACAGACCAAGAAAACTGAAATGTGTTTATTGGGGTGTTTTAATACTCGGCCTGAATTCTTGAGTCCACACCCAAAATGTTTCTGGGCTTGTTTGAGGGCGGGGCTCATACACACAGGTGTAGATTAATCAGTCAGTCGCTCTGAAAAGCCAACACTGGCACCAGCGAGAGAGAGCTAACTACAACACCCCAGTCCTGTGAAAGCCTGGGTTCCTTTAATAATAACCATAACACTTCCTCCGTATCACAAAAGTAAAAACAGGAAGTAATGTCACAAGTTGGTGGTCTTATGTCTCGCACGGGACGAAGAGGATTAGGTGAGTAATGTCAGAAGTTGAACCGATCACATTACTGACGTGGACCACACCACGGGTCGGCTGAAGAGAACCCCAGACGGTACTTCTCTCGAGCTGCAAAACGGCGTTCACACTTCACCGGTCATACTGAACTCTGCATGGGACGTCATTCTATCACACACACACACACACACACACTATGGTTTGGGGGAAATTTAGCATAGTCAACCTGAATGTTTTGGAACAGTACGATGAAACCGGGGAACCCAGAAGAAACCTTCACATCATCAGGAGAACAGTTGAAATTCCACACAGTCAGGAACCTGAGCTCAGGAACCCAATGGAGACCCTGGAGATGCGAGCAGACCACACTGCACACTACACACTACACCAGCGTGCACCTTATGATTAAAAACAGTGTGATTTAATGCTAATAAAGATGCTAACGGAATGGAATAACGTTATGATTACAGTTGATTAAGTTTTACTGACCGGGTGAATATGAGTTCAAATCCCTTCACAGCTAAACCAATCTACACCGGTTACAAATAGATTTAGTAAAAAGCCAAATAAATAAATGTAATGTAACAGAATTTAATGTTAGCAGCAGTTACCATTTTTTAAAAATGTTTTAAATGCAGTAATGTTAATGTTATGAAGTTTGTTTTTTTTTAAGCGGTTGCAGTAACGTGGTGTGAAAATGAACTTGAGGACTTAAAAATAGATTTTGGATCAATGTTTCTCAGTTTACATATTAGCATGTAGTATGTCTATAAAAGTATAAAGGTATAAATGTATATATATATATATATATATATATATATATATATATATATATATATATATATATATATATATATATATATATATTACTCTATAACTGTTTTATGCAAGTTTAGTGCGTGTAATTCTAAGCTGCGGCCACTGGATGGCGCCAAACACAAATAAACTGAAGTAGACCTTTTTCTGAGCGGTTCTTGATCCGCTTCCGCCTCATTTTTCCTCCACAAACTTACCGTAAATTTCTAAAGAATTTAAAGCATCATATATAACCAGTGAAATGAAGCAATTATTGTTTTTAATTGGATAACGGGAAAGAGTAAAAAATGCGTACTTACCGTTGCTGACGGAAAGAACTACAGTTCCCACAATGCATTGTGATGACTCGTTTTCTACCAATATTATTATTATTATTAATCACCGAGTATTTCTACATGATTACAAACATACAACCTTTTTAATAAACACTTTCTGATGTGGGTTTTGCTGAGGGATTCTGGGTAATGTAGTACTCAACCAAGATTCCCGCAATTAGATACATTTTTTAATGAAGATGAAATCAGGCTTTATTAAACAGGATTCTACAGGAGTAAAAATCACCGTTTGTTAGTTCAGTTTGATCCGCTTTTAGAATTTATTTCTAAAAGTCTCATTCTTATTGAGGAAAATGCCTGGATTGGATTTAGACTTCACTGGAACTTTGAGCTCTGAAGATACCAAATAATAACACTTCACCAGCAGGGGGCACTCTCTCTCTCTCTCTCTCTCTCTCTCTCTCTCTCTCTCTCTCTCTCTCTCTCTCTCTCTCTCTCTCTCACACACACACACACACACGTACATACTCGCGCGCGCACACACACATACACACACACACACGCACACACACACACACGCGCACTCACACACAGACACAGCAGGTGCGGCACGTGTCGATTGTTGAAATCAGCGCGCGGTCGCTAAACAGATGCAAAATAGCGGCTCGTGCACAGAAAAACGAGCCACAGGAAAAACATCTGCACACAAAAACAAGAAGTTACAAACTTACTTAAAAACATCATTCTGCACCATGTATTACAATTCATTCCAAAATACAGAAATACATGTTGGCTAATAATAATAATAATAATAATGATAATAATAATAATAATAATAATAATAATAATAATAATAATTATTATTATTATTATTATAGTACTACTACTACTACTACTACTACTACTACTAATAATAATAATAATAATAATAAGGGACTCTGTCCAGGTTGTAGTGCACTTGTATCCTGCACGTGGGGCTGCGAGAGCAGTGTTATTAGCAGTCAGTCTCGGGGTTTATCACTGCACTGAGGTTTCCACACTGATTCCTCTGTAGTGCACTGATGATAACTCGTCTTTAAAAGCCCATGGAGTGATCTTATTAATGAGTCATTTGGAATCTTAATCTCTGTAAGATTCACACCCTCCCCAGTGCACTTGGATAATAAGTGTAGATGTTTCCATGGCTTTACTCTTTGTTATCATTTCATAGCCTCTGTAGTGCACTAAGAAAGTGCATGGTGATTTGGGACTCACCCCAGGGTGTGTGAGACTGTTTCACACGCTACATGCTGCACTTGGATATCAGCTATTGTTATTTTTCAGTAGAGATTTGGGATTGATTCTTAGATTGTATTAGATTAAACTCCCACCCTACCTAGTGCACTTTGGATAGGAAGTGAAGTCCCATTTGAGACTTAACCCATGGTCTTTCTCCTTATTCTTTCATATGGATTGATTAAATAATTTCACATCCTATACGGTGCTCAGGTGCTTGTGTTATTGATCATCACTGATTTGGGATTGAACCCTAGTTCCACCCTACAGAGTGCACTTGGTCAGTGAGGGTAGTTCCAGTTGAGACTTTAGTGTTTATACAGTAATGTCCTCGTGCTGTAATCCCTGTGGTGTTTATTTATTTATTTATTAATCATCAATAAGAACACAAACATGTTTTGAAGTTAAGAGGAAAAAAAGCCCCTCCGCTTTGTTATAATCCTCCTCACACCCACGTGGGCTGTGTTACGAGGGAAGACCTTGGCGTCGTGCTCCTTTGCATATTCTACCACCTCCAGCCAATCAGAAGCGCGTATCCGAGCGGCTGAACGTAGTTCTAATTTGCATGTGCCGGAGCCTCTGACCAATCAGAGGGGAGCACGAGCGGAAAGTCCTCGCAGCGCTGCCGAGAATCTGCGCGCGCTGCGTTTATAAAGAGGAACTGAAGCAGCTGAGAGACACAAAGAGCTCCGAGACACCGAGAACCCCCTCACATCTCCTCACATCTCCTCACATCTCCTCACATCTCCTCACTCAGCACTCAGGAGCGGATTAAACACCCTGATCATCTTTAAACATGACTTTTGAGGAGATCTGCCGACGAGAAAACGGCACAGAGACCAGCGACAGGTAACCATCATCACCACCATCACCACCATCACCATCACCATCACCACCATCATCACCACCATCATCACCATCACCACCATCACCATCACCATCACCACCATCATCACCACCATCATCACCACCATCATCATCACCACAGTAATAATGAGGATTATTATTATGATGATGGTTATTTCATGCATTACCTCTGTATTCTGAACGCTGTGTTTACACTGCAAATCGATCAGATTTGTTTATTTCCCCGTGTTTATTAAATCTGCTTTATTGTTTAATTTATTGATGCATTATCACAGAAACTCCTTTATCTCTCACACTCATTGTGTATGCTGTAATGTGTGTGTGTGTGTGTGTGTGTGTGTGTGTGTTAGTGTGTCTAATGTTTCATAATAATAGAAATTTAATAGAATAAGAGTGCATTAGAAACTTCTGTGCATTAAACCGAACGTTGTTGCGCTTGTTGTTATTGTTTGTGTAGCGCGCGCATGCGCAGTGCAGGCCGGGTTCTGGAGGAGGTGTTGGTTTCGTCCAAACAGCAGGACTGCCTGACGGTGGGAGTGTACGAGTCCGCAAAGGTCATGA
>NC_030420.2:377054-379554 GCF_001660625.3 Ictalurus punctatus
GGGCGTGGCTTGTAGCAGAAGACAAACCAAATACAAAATGGCTGCCAATCGGGGAAGGGGAAAGTGTATGTTTGCTAAATATGTAGCAATGTTAGCAAACACTGCTGATTAAGTTAGCATGCTAATATTGGGTGCTATACTGTATAATAAACTTGTATAAAGTCTTTGGTCACGTGACTTTTTGGAGGAAGGTTTGCCAAGATTGGTGTGGCTTTTCTCAAATACTATTGGCTGGTCCATCACTTCAGCTCACTGTCAGTCTGACTTCCTGTTTCAACAGGAAATACACCAGCATACAGAAGTGTCTGTCTGACTCTGTCCAGAGAGACAGACAGACAGATAAAGAGAAAGAGACAGAAAAAGAGAGAGACAGATAAAGAGAGAAAGAGACTGATAACGAGAGAGAGACAGACAGAAAAAGAGAGAGACAGATAAAGAAAGACAGACCGATAAAGAGAGAGAGATAAAGAGAGAGGAAGATAAATGGAGAGAGAGACTGATAAAGAGAGACAGAGAGACAGAAAAGGAGAGAAGTTAAAGGGAGAGACACAACAAGAGAGAGAGAGACAGATAAAGAAAGATGGGAGATAAAGAGACAGATAAAGAGAGAGAGATAAAGAGAAAGACAGACAGAGAGAGAGACAGACAGAGAGAGATAGAGAGAGAGACAGACAGACAGACAGAGAGAGAGAGAGACAGAGACAGACAGACAGAGAGAGAGACAGAGACAGACAGAGAGAGAGAGAGACAGACAGACAGATAGACAGACAGAGAGACAGAGAGAGAGACAGGTCTGTGTAGCGTGGTTATGGTTACTCCTCTTGATGTTGTTGGTGAATGTAGTGAATGAACTGTAGTGCCCTTTGAAGAGCCTGATGAAGAACATGGATGTTAGGAATGATGACGTCTTTGATCACTTCTTTCTGAGGATCTGTTCTTTCTGATCAGAAGAGTGAATATTCCCTATATAGTGCACACAAACACCATCATCACTCTGTGGGCGTGTCCCAAACCAGGGTGTGGTCTTAGAAACGCCACAAATCAGAACTTTCATTTTTGATAGCTGTTAAACTACTCAGTTCACTCAGTAGTGCACTCAGTAGTGCACTCAGTAGTGTACTCAGTAGTGCACTCAGTAGTGTACTCAGTAGTGCACTCAGTAGTGCACTCAGTAGTGCACTCAGTAGTGTACTCAGTAGTGCACTCAGTAGTGTATTCAGTAGTGTACTCAGTAGTGCACTCCGTAGTGTACTCCGTAGTGCACTCAGTAGTGTACTCAGTAGTGCACTCAGTAGTGCACTCAGTAGTGCACTCAGTAGTGTACTCAGTAGTGCACTCAGTAGTGTATTCAGTAGTGTATTCAGTAGTGTACTCAGTAGTGTACTCAGTAGTGCACTCAGTGGTGTATTCAGTGGTGTATTCAGTAGTGTACTCAGTAGTGTACTCAGTAGTGCACTCAGTAGTGTACTCAGTAGTGTACTCAGTAGTGTACTCAGTAGTGTATTCAGTAGTGTACTCAGTAGTGTACTCAGTAGTGTATTCAGTAGTGTACTCAGTAGTGCACTCAGTAGTGTACTCAGTAGTGCACTCAGTAGTGCACTCAGTAGTGCACTCAGTAGTGTATTCAGTAGTGCACTCAGTAGTGTACTCAGTAGTGCACTCAGTAGTGCACTCAGTAGTGTATTCAGTAGTGTACTCAGTAGTGTACTCAGCAGTGCACTCAGTAGTGCACTCAGTAGTGTACTCAGTAGTGCACTCAGTAGTGTACTCAGTAGTGTATTCAGTAGTGTACTCAGTAGTGCACTCCGTAGTGTACTCCGTAGTGTACTCAGCAGTGTACTCAGTAGTGTATTCAGTAGTGTACTTAGTAGTGCACTCAGTAGTGTACTCAGTAGTGTATTCAGTAGTGTACTTAGTAGTGCATTCAGTAGTGTACTCCGTAGTGTACTCAGTAGTGCACTCAGTAGTGTATTCAGTAGTGTATTCAGTAGTGTATTCAGTAGTGTACTCAGTAGTGTACTCAGTAGTGTACTCAGTAGTGTATTCAGTAGTGTACTCAGTAGTGTATTCAGTAGTGTATTCAGTAGTGTACTCAGTAGTGTACTCAGTAGTGCACTCAGTAGTGTATTCAGTAGTGCACTCAGTAGTGTACTGAGTAGTGTACTCAGTAGTGTATTCAGTAGTGTACTCAGTAGTGCACTCAGTAGTGCACTCAGTAGTGCACTCAGTAGTGTATTCAGTAGTGTACTCAGTAGTGTACTCAGTAGTGCACTCAGTAGTGCACTCAGTAGTGTATTCAGTAGTGTACTCAGTAGTGCACTCCGTAGTGTACTCCGTAGTGTACTCAGCAGTGTACTCAGTAGTGCACTCAGTAGAGTATTCCGTAGTGTACTCAGTAGTGAACTCAGTAGTGCACTCAGTAGTGAAATCAGTAGTGTATTCCGTAGTGTACTCAGTAGTGTACTCAGTAGTGCACTCAGTAGTGCACTCAGTAGTGCAC
>NC_030420.2:384554-394554 GCF_001660625.3 Ictalurus punctatus
ATTAATACTAGATGATTCATCCACAGACCTGTAACAGGGATCTGGAAGTAAACGTACTGATCTTTTATTTGAATTTTTGTTGAATACTCTGATGTATTAATAATATACTAAGATAAATCTGTCACGAAATAAATATACAGCAATGTTGATAGAAAATGTGCAGGGAAATGTTCAGTGATGTCAACGTCCATATTGCAGTGCATTATGGGAACAGCATGTATGTATTCACTTTTCGTTTTTTTTTTTTTATAGGACTTTCATGAGGTTATGTTTAATCCTGTTGGTTATTCGGTTTTAAATTGAAAATTTATGGAGAAAATTAACAGGAAATTTACTTCCGAGATGAAACAAACTCACTGTTCAGCTCAATTTCATTGACTTTGGCGCCCTCTAGGGACCGCAGCTCAGAATTACACCCGCCCTAAAATGTACTGTAGATAAAATTTATTAAAGAAAATATTTTTAAATTTACCTTTTAAAAACAATCTCACACGAAAAGTCATTGATACATCCTAAAGAAGTGCTGATTTTTTTTAAAAAAATGTTTATGCGCCAAATGACTTGGAACCTGAAAAGAAAAGATGTTTGATGTATTTATACACAATTTATTATACTCTAAACAGCAATCTCAGAGCTTAAAATGTCAAAGTATATATTCTTCATCTAATTACAAATAAAACCGCACCACAAATAAAGAGGAGTAAACTGAAAGATCTGTGAGGTAAATTAGCATGATGTAGCAGAGTAGCTAAGCTAGCTCTGAGCTGCAGATAAACATAACTGCTTAGCCTGTTGTCTTGCCCTGTTATACATTCTATAAGCCCTATATAATAGACCTATAAACCCATGTGGAGTGAAAAACTACATCATAATGGTTGCTTATAGAACTGGAATAAATACATGTACTTTATATACATTTGTTTTTGTTGTTGGTGTGAACTGGAGTGTTCTAATACTCTGTTATCTTTAAATGATCGTATTATTTTGGGTAAAATGTCTCTGAGTCAGTGTTCAGAGCAGTGATTAAAGGGTTAAAATATTTTGGGACTCCAAAATCTCAGCACAGTCTGAAAGAAAGGATATCAGAAGAAGAAAAAAAGAAGAATTTGTCTCCTGTATGAACTTATACACTGGGAAAAAAATTTAATCGAATCTATAAATAAATCAAATTTTACTATATAGGTATTAAATATAATGTATAAAAGATTCAGAGCAGTGTCTAAGGAGTTCAAAATTCTTGGGTCACCAAAAACCCAACACTATCTTTCTTTCCAAAAAGAAGTTCAGTCTCCTACATCAGCACTGTTTAAACTGGACCGAACACATTCCCAGTTATTAGCATTTCACATTAGCTGTTAGCATTTTTAGATTTTTACCCAAAGAAATTCACAGCTGAGAGAGAAAGCAGTACAGGACATTGGATTAGACTGGATTTGCTGTTATATAATTAGATTATAATTATCCATGTTTACATTATGTATCATAACTATTTAATTTTTAATTTACAATTCTTATGTTTAGTTTTTATACACTCTTACTTACCTATATAAGAGCTGCAACAGAAATAGAGGTTTGTATTATTACTGTTGTTTTATTTTATTATCTAAAATAACGTTGTTGTTGTAGTTGTTGTTGTTGTTGTTGTTGTTGTTGTTGTTGTTGTTGTTGTTGTTACTGTAAACCTAAAAACACAGCAGCAGGAAGATGAGAAGATTTTTTCCTGGTAGACTCTGATTAAGGGAACTTCCTGTAAGTGTGCAGTGTGAGTGAACATGATGAAGATGAGGAAGATGAGGAAGAGGAGGACGAGGAGGAAGAGGAGGAGGAAGGGAAGTGATGGGAAGTGACGGTTGTGTTTCTGAGCTGAAGGAGAATCGCTGCGTTCGGACACTCACACACTTTCCCAGCAGCCTCCATTTATCACAGGTAGTGACATCATTCTGTTTCCCAGCAACGAGCATCACTCACATCACACCACATCTTCTGCAGGAAACTCAGAGAGAAACTCAGCCTTTATTCAGAAATGTAGAAATATGAAATTATATATGAACTATATTATAAGTGAACTGTATTATATATGAACTGTATTATATATGAACTATGCAATAATATAAATATATATTGATGAATATTAAGGCTGTAGCTCTCTCATTTCTCTCTGTGTGTACTGATTAAACCCTGAAGTAGGTGTGGTCTACACCAGGAGTTAAAAAATAAAACTCTAGTGCTGAATTAAAAATGGAAAATAAAAATGATTTTTAAATTATTTTTATTATTATTATTATCATTCACAAAATAGTGTAAATAATAACAAAAAAACATGAGGACGAACTGCAAACTAATCCCTTAATGTAATGTCACAACCTATACACGTGAGTGAGTGTGTGTGTGTGTGTGTGTGTGTGTGTGTGTGTGTGTGTGTGTGTGAGAATGATCACTTCTGTACTGAGAGAATTCAGAGGAACTGAGACTCCAAATCTATCAACAAGTTTAAGGCTCCAGCTTTACTCTTAATATTAGGCACAGGAGTTCAATTTAATTATAATAACTGATGATTTATGTGTGTGTTTACACGCACAGACACACACGCACACACGCGCAGACACACACACACACAGGCGCACACACACGCACACACACACGCACACACGCGCAGACACACACACACATACACACACACGCACAGACACACACGCACACACGCGCAGACACACATACACACACACACACACACACACGCACACACACACACACACACACACACGGACGCACACACGCTCACACACACACACACACACACGCACACACGCGCAGACACACACACACATACACACACACGCACAGACACACACGCACACACGCGCAGACACACACACACACATACACACACACGCACAGACACACACGCACACACGCGCAGACACACATACACACACACACACACACACGGACGCACACACGCTCACACACACACACACACACACACACACACACACACACACACACACACACACACACATCACTTTTCAGACAGCAATGCAAGTTAAAACCGCTTGGTGGCATACTGACACAGGGAATGAATGAGTCTGCGTGTGGATGTGCAAAAATAAACGTGGTATATACTCATAAATACCCGTATTTTCACAACAGAAAGATTCACAACATTTAAGAAATACTTGGCTAATTATAAATTGAAATGCTCTTATGTGATCCTTGTTAATTATGATGATGGATTCCTCTCTTGCAAAAATGTAAAATATTATCTTCACTCTGTAACTCTGGACCGCTTGAATAGTAGTTACTTACATAAGTATAGTTAGTTACATAAATACTCACACAGACATATACCTGTACAGTATAAGGTTTCTTCTGAATTATATAAACAATAGAGTATTTATTTAAACTCTAGTAGATGCAAGTCCTAACTGATCCAGAGCAGCATGTGCGTTTGTATATGCTGGGGTACATGTACCATGCACCTAACACATGTTGGAGAAATACAACAAGCATAACACATGTGCTGAGGCCTTCACACCACCACCTGTCACCCCCTGTATGGAGATGAAGATGAAACTGTAGGCACAGAAGCTGGAGGATGCAGTTGTGAGCCCAGTGAATGTTGCGTTCTGCTGTGAGCGCCAGGAGGTCCACACACCTGGAGGCAGCAGTATGAAGCTGATGTGGACCTACACTCGGTGCTCTGGTGGGTAAAGACAAAACTGAAAGAAGGTGTTGGTGCTGTCCTCAGATGCTTAAGGACTGTAAGCGGAGATGATGATTGAGGCCCTCATTAGTGGGACATTTAGCCGCTGTGGTACACCTCAGGATGTTCACATTAATCAAGGGCTTCGGGTCACGAGTGTTTGTCACTATATGTGACAGTCTGGGATCCACACAACCTCACTGCATCTCCAAAGCAATAGCCTAATGGAAAGATTCAACATGACCCTTACAGAACAGCTTCCCATCATCACCTTAAAGAAATAGAATGAATGGGATGTACATCTGCGCTTGGTGCTCATGACAGTGCAGGAGTACATGTCCTGCACCCTGTGCGTTGGTCTGAAAAGTGCTGTTCTTAGCTGCTTGAGTGTTGGTGCCAAAGGAAAATTAAAACAATCAATAAAGAACCTAGCCACGGTTCTAAAGTTCTCATGGTTATTTTTTTTATGTGAAAGCAAACCTGAAAGTATGAGCCCTACCCTAAAATTTCCCCTATGTGTGGACTCAAGTATTCAGGGCTTGTCTGAAAATGCCTAACAAATACATGTTTACTTCCTTGTCCTGTGTAAACCTTCCTCATGACACAAAAAATATTCAAACTATTATCACATGAATAGTATTATTGAAAGACTTACACAACCAGTCTCATCTCAAACCAGGTGAAACCTGAGTTCTGCTGCTTGTGATTTGAGGCTTGGCGTGGTACAAGTTTATTCAAGTGTGAAAAGCTTCTTCTTTTTTTTTTTACACAAAACCTGAGAAAAAACACCATCACATGATCCATACAGTCACTCTGGATTCTGATATCAATGCCAGTAATCTTATTTTAACCTCAAATTCTTCATCCGGTCCTGTAAACTGTGCATTCTGATCATCACGGCCCAGCTAAATTTATAGTCAATCCAGTCTCGTCTTTTCTTTATAATTGTCCGTATACTTATGTTTGTATTTTGGTCATTATTGGTAGTTTTAGTCTGAATTTTGGTGATGAAAACAGCAGTTTAACAGACTGAAGATTTTCATCTTTTTCCATGTCAGAGTTCACCAAAATGTTCATTCTTCTCTCTTTCCGAAGATAAAAATTCAATCATCCAAAATTTGAATTTCTTCTCAAAAGGATTACCAGATCATTTTAGGAATACACACTGATACATACGTTTTTTTAAGCCTTTACATTGCCATGGAACTTATGCTGCCTAGTTTAAAATATAGTTTACAAATTAACTTACAAATAGAAAACATAAAAGTTGTGATTGCATATGTCTTCACCCCAGTTCCTGAGAAATCCCTAAATGAGTTCTCATGCAGTTTCCATCAGAAATCACTTAATTAGCTGAATGAAGTCAACCTGTGTGTCGTAAAAGTTTCACGTGATCTCAATATTAATACACCAGTTCCTGGAAGAACTTTTAAGAAACCTAAAAGGAAGAACTTTTAACTATTTAAAAAAAGAAGAAAAACAAGCACTGCGGTGTGACACCAAACGAGTTAGACTGAGGGTACAATTCAACTTGGAAATAAATTATATCATGTACATGTATCCCAACAGGCAGCAGGAGGAACACGTGTAGCTTAACAGAGAGAGAGAGAGAGAGAGAGAGAGAGAGAGAGAGAGAGAGAGAGAGAGAGAGAGAGAAGCTAGCAGCTATGATGGCATGTGATGATCTATGAACAATTTTTATGAGTTTTTACTATAGAAATGATAACAGAATGAGTGCAGTAATATAAGCCTCTGATATGCAGTTACACTACTGTCTGTTATGAGAAGGGTAAGTGCACACATGGTGTGGTAACATGGTGTAAAAAGTGTGAGGCAAAACACAATGTGAAGGATGGCCAAATATCAGACAATCAGAACTGAACTGGACAAAGACAAGCAGCCAAAAGTCAAAAACAAAGTGAGAAAAGAGATAGCTGAATGTCTTGGTATTTATACTAAGCAATGTAGGAAAACTGCATGGTGTGTGAGTGTACTATAAGTGTGGGCTTCATACTGTGAATAAATTGAGCACTGGTGTGCATGGTTACAAACCCGGGGATGAAGAATGAGAGTAAGTGCTTTAGGATTACTTTGGGGAATTGGAGTCCATGCTGTTTGAGGAAGAGCGTGGTAATTAAAGCTGGCTGAGCTGTGGCACTGTAGAGCTGCTGTTATAGAAAACACCTTCTGACTTATCACAATCCTGATTTCAAATCAAGTGAAGTATTTTTTTATTTTTGTCATTACTCTTTATAGCTTCTTGTTCAGTTCCCATACCAAGCAGTAAGACAGGTGGTCAGGACACTCTCTACTGTCCCCCTGTAGGAGGGGGAGGATTGCTGTCTTCAACCTCTGCAGGAAATGCAGACCCTGCTGGGCTTTCCTGGCTAGGCAGAGAGTGTTGAGTGTCCAGGAGAGAGGTCCTCTGCCATGTGCACGCTGATGCTGCTGATCATTATTGCTGAGATCCACAGGGGATTATGGTGATCATCTTGAAGCACGTAGGGACAACTGCTTGCCTTAGGAAGATGTTCAATTCAAGTCAAGTGGGTTTTTATTGTCATTCCCCCCTATATAGCTTGTATATGTTGGAGCAAAATGGCACTTATCTATGACCATGGTGCAACACATAACAGTATGCAAGACTACATAAAGTACAATACACAACAGTATGAGTCAAATGCAGGACAATAAATACACAGCGCAATAAATACACAGGACATGGGCTGTAAACTTGAAAGTATTTTGTAGTGCAGCAGCAATAAGTATAGCAGCAATACTGACAGTAAAATCAAGTTCAACAATAAAAAGTGACTGGGTTAAGTGTTTGAATATCCCAGATGAGCATTGGGAAGCAGAAAGGTGTTGAGTTATCCGACTGCCTCCGGGGAGAAACTGGTACAGAGTCTGCTGGTGTTGGCACGGATTTCCTGTGTCTGAAATAGAGTCTGACAGCCTGCCGGAAAGCTGTAACCCAGTCTGGCAATCCTTAAGTGAATGCTGCAAAGCTTTCTGCCGGATGGTAGAGGGGCAAAAAGGTGGGAGGGGTGGTAGGGATTGTCCATAATGCTGGAAGCCTTACAGATGCTGCAAGAGTGGAAATGTCCTGAACAGGGGGGAGAAGCATGCAGATGATACGTTCAGCTGTCTGCACTAGAGTCTGTAGGGTCTTGCAATCAGGGTTGTAGCAATTCCCAGAGCAGAGAATAATGCAGCTGCTCTCTATAGTGAACCTGTAAAATGTGGTGAGGATGGGTGGAGGGATGTAAACCTTGCAGGTGTAGCTGGGTTCTCTCCACTGTGGAGCCATTTATGCACAGAGGGAGTAATCAGTGCAGGACTTCCCGAAGTCAACAATCATCTCTTTTTTTTGGGTAACATTCACAGACAGATTGTATACAGATTATATGTAAAATATTTAAATCTACACTCACCACCCACTTTATTAGGAACACCTATACACCTGCACATTCACGCAGTTATCTAATCGGCTAATCGTGTGGCATCAGCGTAATGCATAACAGTCATGCAGATACAGATCAAGAGTTTCAGTTAATGTTCACCTCAAACATGAGGAAACAGTGCGATCTCGGAGACTTTAACCATGACATGGTTGTTGGTACCAGTTGAGCTGGTTTGAGTATTTCAGAAACTGCTGATCTCCCGGGATTTTCACACACAACAGTCTCTAAAGTTTACACCGAATGGTGTGAAAAACAAACAACATCCTGTGAGCAGAGGGTCTGCAGGCTGAAACACCATGTTGATGAGAGAGATCAGAGGAGAGTTAGACTGGTCTGAGCTGACAGGAAGTCTATAGTAACCCAAATAACTACAACAGCAGAAGACCACATCAGCTTCCACTCCTCACATCCCAGAACAAGAATCTGAGGCGATCATGAGCACAGACTCACCAACATATATTTTTTTCTAGTCTTCAGCTGTCCAGGTTCAATGAGTCTGTGCCCATGATAGCCTGTTCTGGGCTAACAGGAGTGGAACCCCATATGAACTTCTGCTGTTGTAGCCCATCTACCTCAAGGTCCGATGTTTTGCGCATGCTGAGATGCTTTTCTGCTCACCACGGTTGTAGAGAGTGATTATATTAGTTACTACATTCATTTTGTAGGTGTATTATATGAGCTAAACTAAAACTAATCATCTGATCAGTTTAGTCTCATCCAGATACACATGTCCGTGACTTTCTATGCAGATGTTGCCTCGCATTGAAAAAAAAAAGATGTTTATATGCCATAGTGTGTGTAACAATTACCATAGTATTTGTAATTACCCATATAACACTTCCCAAGTCACAAAACAAAAAATAGATGCTTATTGTATACTTTGGGATTATTGTTGCATTTTATTTTTAAATTGTTGCTGGAACTTTGTTTTGCTCCAAACTGATATAAGACCCAGTGTCTCTTTTGTACCACAGTGCCTCTTCAACTGTCATATCACAGCAAACCAGTGACTATTGTGCAATTCACAGCACAATCACAACCCCAGGTTAAAAAGACTTTCTATGCATTCACTCTTGTGAAGTATATGCTCTGTTGCCTTCTGTCTCTGTCATGAACAAGCCTTGATGCCATGTTTGTTTATTCTGATTTTGACCTTGTTCTTGTTTTCGACCTCGTCTCTTTGCCTTGCCTTGTTTGGACTGTTTGCCTGGTCGCCTGACCTCTGCCTGTCTTTTTATTTATTGATTTCTGCCTGATCCTTTGGATGTGTTGCTGTTTCATTAAACTGCCATACCTGCACTTGCTTCCGTCTCAGCCTCCATTACATGACAAACTGCTTAGATGTCATATTGTGAGTGGAGTGTGATTATATGGCCGTGTGATGCAAACATTCGAGTTAGTAGAAAATACAACCAGATAAAAACTCACCTACGCTTTATCGTTGAGGGAATGTATAATAAAATGTATTACTGATGTCCCCCTGTTAAAGAATCTAATCCAATAGGGCTATAGGCAGTAATAATGTTTCTGGAGACTGAGAGTAGTTTGGTTTGGTAATTTGATTTTATTTCAGATATTCAGTAGGCATACCAATAATTTTACCAAAACATTGTTTCAGAAAATGTGGAATTTTTATACAGCAGTTTTTGCCCAATTTTTAATCAAACATTGTGTAAGACATTCTTAAAAGGAATCCTTAAAAATAAAGGATATGTGGTTATCCCTGTGAGGTAACCTACAACACAGTGTTCCAAACTAGAACTGTTTTAGGAACCCTTGACTATAGAAAGAACCCAGTGAGGTGTGACACCAGAGTCATTAGACTTGTACTGAGAGTGATTCACTTAGCAACATGTGACTGGATCCAGGTAAAATGTGTGATTCGTTACCTGGAGTTATTTCACGTCGCCGTGTTGTTTCTCCTCATTCAGGTGTGTGAGAGTTTAACACGACACAATGAGTCCGTGCGCTCCTTCTCTTCTCTGCATGCTGCTGGGTTTATTTACCTTTAGAGCAGGTAAGCAGTGAGAATAAATTATCAGAATTTCAGTAAATTCTGAATGTAATTAGGATATGTCAATAATTTGTCTATTAATTTTCAAAAATCATAATCAGAATTTTAAAGATAAATACATGATCAGTGCTTGTGTTAAGTCCAGAATCACTTTTAGTTTTTAAAGACTGTAATTTGATGGATTTGCTGTAATGTGTAAATGTCACAGTGGGTACAGACCTTGGTATTCCTTCACTGAAAATAACCGTTCTAGTTCACCCTTCATGCCTGGGGTGGTGGAGTTGTGTATAATAGTATAATGGGGAGGTGTATAACATCTGGATTTTCTTTTCTTGCATGTGCATATGTAGAGACCTTTACCACAAAAGTATATTATGACAGTAATATAGTACTCACTATAAGTACCAAACATATATTTACTTTGGCTCCTTTTCTGTCTACCCCATGCCTGTAAGATTCAGAGCTAATTGAGCTTGTGACTTTGGAGCTTTAGATTTTCTTCCTTTCACAGCTCTGATAAACTCTTTTCTCTCAGTTCTGCTTCTGTCTTCTTCTCTCAACATGAGTGTCCCTTTTGTTGTAATTGTCTCTGTATACAACTGTATATCACCCATCAGGAGTCGCACATTAACAGGGAAGGGATGGGGGGGGGGGGGGGGGGGGGGGGGGGGGGGCTCATATGCCTCATATTCATAGTTTATGTTGATGGTTCTTGTATACACACTTTTGTTTGTACTTTCCACAATAAATTACCTGCACTTGCATGTGCCTCCACTACCAGTTCCTGACAACATTGGGCATTTATAGTGAGTATTATAA
>NC_030420.2:402054-407054 GCF_001660625.3 Ictalurus punctatus
GGCTCGGTGGCTTGGTGAGCTGTCTCGCCAGCCTTGGGTGTGAATATGGCATGGGAGGCCATGCCATCAACCTCAGACAGAAACTTGGCTTGGGAGGCTGTCTCGTCGGCCTCTGGCTGGAACATGGCTCAGTGGGCCATCTTATCAGCTTATGGCTCGGTGGACTGTCTTAGCCTCTGGCTGGAACATGGCTTGGTGGCTTGGTGAGCTGTCTCGCCAGCCTCGGGTGTGAACATGGCATGGGAGGCCATGCCATCAACCTCAGACAGAAACTTGGTTTGGGAGGCCGTCTTCTCGGCCTCTGGCCAGTACATGGCTCGGTGGACCGTCTCGTTGGTCTCAGCAGGAACCAGAATTGGTGGGCCATCTCGTCGGCCTTGGGCGTGAATAGAACTTGATACCCCGTGCCATTGACCACAGACAGGAACTTGGCTTGGAACATCCTCCAATGCAATTTGAGTGCTCTTTGGAGCAAGAGACAAGTGCGCTGCATTGCACTTCTTACAATCGCTCAACACATAAGTGCTTGGTCCAAGTTTCTTATATACTGACAAGGGAGCAGTGAATTTCATTCCAGCTTTAGATATATGCATTGGTTTTCTTACACGTACACGGTCTCCACATTTCAATAATGGTGTTTTAGCTCCACGTTTATTAACAGTGTACTGTTTCATTTTCTCTTGAATCCTGTGTACATGGTCATGTATGCTCTTTTTCACATTCTCCCTAGACATAGGTGTGACAGGTGTGGTGTTCAATTTTGTATGTATTTTCCTCCCTTTCAAAAGCTCAAATGGTGACACTCTCATTGTTATGTTTGTTGTGTTTCAGCTATTTGGATACAGTTCTTCAAAACACGATTCCATCGTTCCAGTGCACCATTTGCTTGGAACCAGAAAACACTTGAACGAATGTGTTTCACTCTGGAACCCTTTAGTGAACAGTGAAAGTAAAAGAAAGTTCATTATGGTTTTTACGTGAAGTCTTTTTGTTGAACTAGTCCACTGTTCACTAAAGGAGACCAGAGTGCAAAACTGCGTGTGGTAATTGCAGTCCCAAGGCCATTGCAGCAACCGTATTCCCAGCAACCACAGCGAGAACGTCCATGTGAAATTGAGGTCCAAAACCATTTCCATGGTACTCCGAGCAATACCATCCTCACCAATCCTCAGACTGTAGCCTCCAGTTGATGAGAGCTCCATCCAGAAGTAGGGCATCAGGGTGGATCAGGCAGGTACGGAGATCAGAAAGGATCAGGATCACTCACATCTCCATAAAATCATGTGAGGCTTGACAGAAGGAGAGAGGGAGAGGGAGATAAAGAGCGGGAGAGATTGTTAGGTATGATTACTATCTCGTGATGGAGAAGACTGTGTACTTTGTGTAAAAGAAAGTCTATTCATCTTAAGCTTGAGTAAACAAATATGTTTTCAGCCTGGACTTAAACACTGAGACTGTGTCTGAGTCCCGAACACTAATTGGAAGACTGTTCCATAACTTGATCTAAGTAGGCGTGGCGGATCATATAAAACCAAAAGTTCTCTCAGGTACTGTGGCGCGAGACCGTTCAGTGCTTTATAGGTTAATAAAAGTATTTTATAGTTAATGTGAGATTTTACTGGGAGCCACTGCAGTGTGGATAAGATCGGGGTGATGTGTCGTATCTTCTGGTTCTAGTTAGGACTCTAGCAGCTGCATTCTGGACTAACTGGAGTTTGTTTATGCTCCTACTGGAACATCCAGACAGTAAGGCATTACAGTAATCTAGTCTAGAGGTGACGAATGCATGAACTAGTATTTCCGCATCATGTAGTGACAATATATTTCTTATCTTAGAAATATTTCTGAGATGAAAGAAGACTATCCTAGTAATATTATCTACATGAGCATCAGATGATAGACTGGAGTCAATAATCACTCCGAGGTCTTTAACTGCTGCACATGATGACACAGAAAGACCATCCAGAGTAACCATGTGATCAGAAAGATTACTTCTAGCTACACGTGGGCCTAATAAAAGTATTTCTGTTTTATCAGAATTAAGTAGAAGGAAGTTAATTAACATCCAATGTCTAATGTCCTTTACACATTCCTCAACTTTACTAAGCTGCTGTCTGTCCTCTGGCTTCGCTGAAACATACAGCTGTGTATCATCAGCATAACAGTGGAAGATCATTCCATGTTTACGAATAATTTGACGAATAATTTAGGCACATATCCAGTGCTATGTGTCTAGGTTTAGGCCACCGATACTGAATTCTGATCATAATGTAGTGTATATGATACCAGTGTATAATTCCAAACATAAAAGAGGCAAACTGGAAAAGAAAGTAATTAGATTATGGTCAAATGAGAGTAGAGAAGAACTGAGAGCCTGTTCTGAGTGAACAGACTGGGAAATTTTTCAGGAAGACATTTAAATCTACAAATAAGTGGAAAGCTGTAGGATTGGATGAATGTAGTCCGTGTCTCATATAGAATTTTGCATATGAAGAGAACGACCCACCTCTAAACCTCAGTGAACACATCAAGCGTCCTCTATCCAGCCCTGTGAGGGAGGACACAGAGTGAAAATCTGAAATGCTTAAGGTCATCTGGTCTGGGGATCCAGGACCCTCTCAGAACTGATTACGTGATTTGAAAGCCACATGTTAAGGAGGGGGTTCTGTCACCTAATATTGTAAAAGGACTAGAAACTACGTTTCCCATCAGCCACTGCACCATGTCACGTCTCATTCACCTCTTTCACGTTTAGCTAATTAGCACTGGTGTGTGTATATATATGTCTGTCACATTCAGCACTGTTGTCTTGTGTTGTTTCTGTCCCCATGTATCATGTCTGATCCATGTAAGTCTTGTGTTCTGCTCTGTTACTTTTTATTAAACGTTTCACTTGAATTCTGCAATTGCATCAGCCTCTAAATCCAAATCGTGACATAATGAAATTAAGTCTGAAGGGGGGTTGTGGTTTTTGGGTGTAGGTGTTGGCAGGGGGTCTGATGGGGCTTGTTTTAAAATTATGCAAATATGCTAAACTGATGCATTAAAGGTGTCTTAGGTAAAAAAAAATCTCTCTCAGCAACCGAAGTCACTGAAAGCACAGACACAAATAAGTAGACTGGCGATAATAAGACAAGGCTGAGAATCATTACGCATTACCTGCCAGTTTGACCTGCCTCCTCTCTGTCCACAGCTGGCGCACGACCATGCCCCACCTGCCACAGTCTACAGCAAGAAAAATGTCAGAGTGGATCCTCTTTAGCCTAAATAGAAGAAAGAAAGCATGTGACTGCTTAGAGTTTAAGGAAGTATATTTATTATTCCTCTGTGTGTGTGTGTGTGTGTGTGTGTGTGTGTGTGTGTGTGTGTGTGTGTGTGCGTGTGTAAGCATATCCTCCTGAGACCCAAGGAAAAAAAGTGTCATCTAATTTTGTTTTTGTTTTGTTTGATTTTCTAACTATTTTGGGTTAAAAAAACATTCTACAATTTAGACTTTTTAAATTGTATTTATGTTTTTAATAGGGATGCACTGAAATGAAAATTCTTGGCCGAAACCGAAACCGAATATAATGAAAAACCGAACACGATTTTTCGCGTTTTTTCCATTTATTCTGCCATTTTTTTCACCACTGCATAAATTAAATAGTCAGAATGTGCTTTTTACTCTTTTGTCTTGCTTTTCAAAGAAAAAATCAATTACAAAAACTACAATTTCAAAATATTTATTTAACACTGAACATTTTTTTTCATTCCAGCAGGCACAGGCTACCAACAAGGCACAATATAACTTTAAATATGAGTAAAATATAAATATTGTGATGTGGTCATCTTTGAGCCCCTTGAATAGCCGATGTTCGTCCTGTAACTGACTGCTGAAAGAATGGAACACTCTGTAGACTACAACTAAAAGAGCATTAAAAAGGTGCATTGACGAGTGCAGGAACTGGTTCTATTGGGTTCTATAGGGCTGATGATATTGGAGATATCAGAGTAGATATAGTACTCTACTATACTATTAGAGTAGATATAGTAGAGTTAGATACGTTGTTAATGTTCTGTTCCGTGATAGATTTAGTTAGTTTAAACTATAGATTAGATTTAGTCTCGCTGGTGTTTCCGCTCCCAGTCCATGGTACTAGTTCATGGTTCTTGTTCTGTGTTGTGACCCTGTTTTCAGTGACGCGACTCTGATTCCTGCTTCGCCCCGTTTACGCCTGTTTGCCGCTCGCCCGAGCCACTGCCTGTCTTGACTACGTTTTTTTGGATTACGATGTGGATTTGTCTGCCTGCCCTTAAATAAATACGTCTTTACCTGCTTCCGTACTCTACTCCCTTACGTCTCGCGACGTGACAGAACACTCCAGAACAGAAATAAAACAAACGCACGTTTACGCACATTTACTGTCCACAGTGAACATCCGTAGAGCACGTAGCTCGTGACATTCGCGCGTCTCACTCTGGTTGCTAGGCTATTTTGTCACGTCATCAAACACGTCATTGTTCGGTCAAATTTATTCGGCATTTTCACTTATTCGGCCGAACACCAGAAATGCTTCTTTTGCCATTTTAATTTTATAGCATGTCCACTGTAGTGGACCACAGGACCATTTAAGTTTGAAAAGGTAGTCAAACTCAGAAAATAAAAAATGTACAGATTATGGCTGTAGAGTGATATTAATCCAAGAATAAATTCAATTTAAAAAACAAAACAAACAAATTATCATTCTGGATTGTTTCTCTTGCTTGTCATTGCAAGGATTATTGTATATTTTCCATTAAAATTGAACAAATAATCATTACACAGTGCCCTCCACTAATATTGGCACCCTTGGTGGTAAATATGAGCAAAGAAGGCTGTGAAATTTGTCTTTATTGTCTTTTGATCTTTTGTTAAAAAAATTCACAAAAATACTCTGCTCTCATGGATATCAAACAATTTGCAAACACAACACAGGTTTATACAAAATATATGTTTGTCAAATATAGGTGTGCAACAATTA